>NC_134853.1:300000-387500 GCF_049852395.1 Peromyscus maniculatus bairdii
GCAGAATGCTTGAGATCTGATGGCTTATCATGCTTGCCACCTGGTGAAAACTTTCTTAGCTGAGTTGCTTCCTGATTGGTGGCATCACAGTGACAAAAGGAATCACTATTAGGCAAGAAGCAAGCTAGAGAAAGAGAAAAGGAGATAGTCTTGTTCTTGTTTGTTGCTTTTGTTTTAGACAAAGTCTTGCTATGTAGTTCAGGCTGGTAATAACTTTGACATTTCCTGCTTCAGGTGTGTACCATCACACCAGGATCCATCCTGCTCCTTGGCAACGATCTTCCTACAGAAGGAACTCCCCAATGACTTCTTACTATGCTTCATTTCTTAAGCTTCCTCCACAATTGAAAACTACTGTAGTAGAACCAAACATCCAATTCTTGAACCCTTGGGGTACAAGTTACATCCAAACCAAAGCATCTATGTCATATAGAGGCATCAGGGCTAAGATACTTTAAGTTCTTTCTCTATGCAATGACTCATGAGTCTCATACCTGAAAGGAAAAATATTTTTCTCCAAACAAAATATACACTGTATAGCTCTCAGTTCTTGGAGCTTAGTAACACATTGTATAATAATTCTATTTATTGTATTTCCATAAATTTAGAATTTGGTTGGATTTGTAGATCATCAGAACAGGTTTCATGGATGATAAATATGACAGCCAGTAAAAGAAGTCACACCTTCCAGCAGAGCAAGGCTTTTGGTCTTCTTGAATCATAGGCAGTAGCACTTCACTCCAGTCCAGCCATTCATTATGGTGACTTGACAGTTCAGCATGGGGAGCTGGAGCAGTCAATTTGCTGATTTCTCAGTTTGTTGATTCTGTTAAACTGTGATTTTCTTGAGAGCAAAGACCCTTGTATTTAATTTGCTTTTTATGGAACCTGGGAGAACCTTATGAAAATGGATAAAGTAATGTGCTTTGTACTAAAGCAGGAATATGGTATGCTTTTAAAAAACTCAGCTTGGAATTTGGTAATTTTGACATTGCAAGTGTTTTTGACAAATCACCTGATTCAGCTGAACAATCCTCAAAGGAGTCATGAGATAGGAGCCATATCAACAGGACTTTTTGAGTATACAACCAGAGGATAGGCAGAATATGTTTAAGCATAATTCTGTGGAAAATAATTAGAAATAACAGTGCTTAGTTATTAAATCTTTATTGATACTGTCAACATTGTGTTTCCTTGTGTTTTATGAACCTACTTCTTTCTTTCTTTCTTTCTTTCTTTCTTTCTTTCTTTCTTTCTTTCTTTCTTTCTTTCTTTCTTCTTCTTCTTCCTTCCTTCCTTCCTTCCTTCCTTCCTTCCTTCTTTCTTTCTTTCTTTCTTTCTTTCTTTCTTTCTTTCTTTCTTTCTTTCTTTCTTTCTTTCTTTCTTTCTCTCCTTCCTCCCTCCCTCCCTCCCTCCCTCCCTCCCTCCCTCCCTCCCTCCTTTCTTCTCTTTTCTTTTCTTTCTTTCTTTCTTTCTTTCTTTCTTTCTTTCTTTCTTTCTTTCTTTCTTTCTTTCTTTCTTTCTTTCTTTCTTTCTTTCTTTCTTTTATTGTGGGGACAGGATGTCTTTACACACAGCCATGGCTGTCCAGAAACTCCCTATGTAGATCAGGTTGTCCTTGAACTCATGGAAAGCTGCCTGCCATTACCTCCTAAGTGCTGGGATTAAAGGCATGCACCACTATACAGGCTGAATGTATTGCTATTTAAAAGTTGTAGTATTTGGCTTTGAAAAATCCCTTTTTCTCAAGAACTTATGTAGTAATTCCAGAGAATAGTTTGATACTTTGCTTACATTTGCCTAAGGTTTAAAACTATAATTACCATCTGATAGCTAATTATATTTCCATAGTATTTGTCACTATTGTTTCTAGTCTGTTACCTCATGTGTCAACATCATGAAGAATATTCCTTTTTGTGATTTCTTTCTCTGTCCTCAAAGTTAACTAGAAAATGCATGTTTAGGAGAGCAGAGACTAGATACAATATCCTTGTAAGCATGTTAGAAATCAGTCTAATCTAGCATTTTAAAAGTAGTGTCTTTACCTGTATAATGTCCTAGCAAGATGATTCTGAATCAGAACACTTACAATAAACAAACCTAGAATTATGGCTTTTTGAGATACAATGTCCTAGAAAATTTTGCTGATATAATCTTATGGATATAGACTAGCTCTATGTATAAATATTAACCTGAAAGGCTTCCAGTGTGAGACAAAACCACCTCACTTGGAGGCTTCTTTTGTTGTTCTGAGGATGTAATTGAAGCAAAAACTCAGGAATTGGAGATCTGGGTTTACAGCGATCTTCTGTTTGTACAACTTTGCCTGCATTCTTGAAATTATTAATGAGCTTCATATGTGTGACAGACTTGGCGACCTGATCCTTTGGATTAGTCTAACTTAAAATAAAAAAGTGTGTGTGTGTGTGTGTGTGTGTGTGTGTGTGTGTGTGTGTGTGTGTGTCCATGGAGGTCAGAGAAGAGCATCAGATTCCTTGGAGGTAGAATTATCAATTGTGAGCAAACAGATATGGGTATTGGGAACTGAACTCAGATCCTCTGAAAGAGCAGCAAGTGCTCTTAACCAATGACCTTTCTCTCCAGCCCTAGACTAGTCCATTTTTGACGCAAGAGAATGAGGACATTGACTTTCCCTCAATGCTGCTTTTTAAGAGTGTCTGTTCCTCGGGGGTTGTTATTTTCCATACTTTGTGGTGGAAAAAATGGTATACAGAAACCCTTTCTCTTCTTCTGAGGGGAAGAAGAGATCATTGTATATAATGAAAATTAAGACAATCTCTCAATGATGAAAAGAACTTTGACTCTTTGTAATCTTCACTTCTGCATGTTACAGAAAATCTGCTACCCACAAGTTTTCACAATTGTACAGTTTCATGGTCACTGTATTTGTGGCTTTGGTTAGGTTGTATGTAGTAGCAATGTTAAGCTGTCTTTGCTATAGCTGACTTATTAACTTTGTCTTGTCCTTGAAAAATAAATGCTTTTTCTACTCATAGACTGATGGTTAGGCAGAGAATTAGGCAATGCCTCCATTCTACTTCTAATTTCCTTTATAAGCCTAGGCAGATAATTTATTTTCTGTCCTTAATAATTTGGAAGTAGAGTTAAATATTTCCCTTCCATGGTAAAAGTTTTCCGATATTTTTGTGATTTTGTTTAGGCATGTGTCCATGTTTGCACAATGAAGTAGATACTGATTTTGTAATTGATTCTTCGGTAATATAGCACAACATACTTCATGAGTATTTGAGTTCAAGTATTCAATATATATATCCAATAACATAACAATAATTCTGTTTTGCTGATAGGCAGGTTTCTGGAACACAGTCTCTAAATTAGTGAAACCCAAGGAACTATATCGTCAACTGTTGTGTGATATTTTGTCTGTGTTCTGACAAATAAAGCTTGCCTGGAGATCAGAAGTTGGAGTTAGCCTCTAATTAACCACAGGCTTCAGTGGCTCATGCCTTTAATTCCAGCACTCGGGAGGTGGAGACAGGAAGTGATAAGATGGGGTGGAGACAGGATCTCGGGCCTTTTTTGGTCGGAAGATCCCACTGATGGCTGCTCCTCTTTTTCTCTGATCTTTCAGGTTATTACCCTGATATCTGACTCCTGGTTTTTATTGATAGGATTAATTAGATTTATGCTTCAGTCAAACTTCAGGACAATTCTTCATTCATTGAAGCTTCAGGGTGACTCCAAGTTTTCATATCTTCTGGTTGAATAGTAAAGAAAAGTTTTAACTCTGGAAATGTTTCAAGTTAAAACACAATATTTTTGTCTAAAACTATTGCCTGCTATAGAGATAAAAAATTGAACCAAAAAAATTGAAAAGAAAATTCACTATTTTAAATGTTAGTCTTTCTCTTATTTATGACTAGCTGAAAAAAATCTTTAGACTGTAAAAACCTGAAGAGTGGAGCTAACTATAAGTTTAAAAGCACCCAAATTTAAAATGATAAAAATTCCTCATATTAACTTTAAAATTTACATTTGAATTCACATCAACAATAATCTATTGAGTATTGCTAGGTAATGTTCTCAGTAAGAGATGCACATAGACAATATCTAGTATTTCAATGTGCAGTAGTTCCAAGAATCCCACTGGATCCAAAATTACAGACATACAATTCTTTTATATAGACTTCTATAGTATTTGCACCTACTTTGTGCAAATCCTCCTGACTACACAAATCATTTGAAAATTACTTATTATACCAACTGTAATATAAATATTATACATATAGTTCTTATTGTAGCATGTGTTCCAAAATAGTCTTATAGTAAATAACTGGGAATCAGATATTGGGGTGAATGTTGGAAGATCAGAAAGACAAAGGAACAAGCCATTGCCACATCTCACCTCGCCAACTCCATGAATCCTCTGAAATCCTCTGAATCCTCACCTGAAAGGTCTCCAGGTGAAAAGCCTTAGTTCCTATCTCCTCACACCTTATATACCTTTCTCCACCTACCTATATCACTTCTTTCTTAGTGATGGGATTAAAGGTATGTGACTTCCCAAGCAAGGGCATGAGATCTCAAGTTCTGGAATTAAAGGTGTGTGGTTCCCAAGCACTGGGATTAAAGGTGTCTTCTACCACTGCCTGGCTCTATTTCTCTCCTAGACTGAGTCAATCTCATGTAATTCAGGGTGGTTTTGAACTCACAGAGATCCAGATGGATCTCTGCCTCCCTAGTGCTAGGATTAAAGGTGTGTGCCACCACTGCCTGGCCTCTATGTCTAATCTAGTGGCTTGTTCTGTCCTCTGATCTTCAAGCAAATTTTATTAAGGTACAAAATATCCACATCTTATATTAAGTACTGGTTGACAATTAGAAAAAAATGCTTATTTATTGCTAAAGACAACCATTATGTCATCAAACATAAGGAAATTGTGTTGGTGCCCAACAGGAAGGTTCACTCCTACTGATTAGTGCTTATGGTGTTGGAAAGTGCTCTGCATGCTACTGGTGAGAAAAGGTAATCATAAAATATTACCCAGCTACAACCCTGAAACTACAACTACAACCCTGCAAGATATACCAGTGCAATAGTGATACAAACATTATGGGAGTAACCAATCACTTTTTTAAAATTGGATTTAAGGACCATTTAAGGAACATATACCTTAAACTGCTAAAATGGTCAAGTACTTGAGACTAGATAGGTCATGAATCCTAGGGGAGAACCTGTTACTATTATTTTGCTTAAGAAACATAGCAATAAAATGACTCCTAGTGACTTATTGCTATATCCCTAAATCAGTGCCTTGTTCAACCCTCATCATAGAAACTTCTTCTTGCAGTATATAGTAATTAGCACAGAGACTCACAGCAGGGAAATATACAGAGGATGAGAGACTTTGGAATGTTCTGCCTAAATGGGATGTCATCATGAAATCCTTAAGGCTCTGTGATCTATGTGGAAGAGGAGATTGAAAGATTGTAAGAGCCAGAGATGGTGTATGACTCCAAGGAAATAATGTCTTCCAAACACAACAGGACTGATGCAATATGAGCTGGCAGAGACTGTGGTAGCATGTATAAGACCTACGTATGTTCAAGCTAGATGGGGTCCTAGCACTGAGAGAGGGAAAAGTGGATACAGGGTGCAATCTTTAATCAAGATGCTATTTGTAATGGATACCCACTGGCAAAGAGATAAACTGTGTGTTTTTTTTTTTCAATGAGGTGTCAATGGGCATATCAACCACATTCCAGGGCAAGCCCTATGACCAGTAGCAATTGGCCAATACAAAATGGACTCCTTGTTGTTGTTTTAACTCTTGGATGAGCTTTTTGTTTTGTTTTGGCATTTTTAAATTGTTTTTTGTTGTTTGTTTTGATTTTTAATTTTATGATTTTATTTATTTTTTAGAGAAAGAGAGAGAAAACAAAGTTGAATAGGTAGTGAGGTGTGTAGGATCTGGGAGGAGTTGGAAGAGGGGAAAACATGATCAAAATATATTGTGTATTTTTTAAAAATAATAATGATTTTTACATACAGTTGAAAAAGCAACGATGTACATGGGACATTTTTTCCCCATTAAAAGATATTTTCAGCAGAATCTGAAGATTAAGGTTGACTCTGTAAGTAAAACTAACCTGCTAGGCATATATCTCAGTGGGTAGAGTACCAGCCTCGTACACCAGAGACCATAGCTTTGATCCCCATCATTCTATAAATGAGAGTGGTGTAGGCATACAGACCTGTAATTCCAGTTACTCTAGCAGTGGAAACAGCAGGATCAGGACAGGAAGCTCAGTTTTGGCTTAAGCCGGCTCAGGACCTATCTGTGCTACATTAGACTCTGCTTCAAAATGGACCAAAAAGAGTTGGAGTGTGAGATGGCTCAAAGGGTAAAGGCACTAAGTTTAATGACCCGAATTTAATAGGATCCATGTCCAAAGGGAATCAGTTTCTAAAAGCTATCCTCTGAGTTAGATGTACATCCAATAGTGTACATCACACACATGCACACGCATACACACACACACACACACACACACACACACACACACACACACACACGTCTGCCAAATAAATGTAATTAAAGTAAAAAATAAACCTGGGATTCTCTTTTTATTATTTCTAGTGGGGAGTGAAAATAAACTCAACATGTAATTTATAAAATATATTTAAAACTGGTAACTGGAAACAGAAAATGAGGGGATCCGGAGATGTCTTAGAGGTTAAGGGCATTGGCTGGTCTTCTTGGGTTTGATTACCAACACCCTCATGGCAGTTCACAACTCTCTGTAACTCCAGTTCCAGAGGATCTGATGTGTCTCTTTAGGTACCAAGCACACATGTGATATACATACAAACCTTCAATCAAAACACCCTGTCTTAGTTAGGGTTTCTATTGCTGTGAAGAGACACAATGATCACAGCAATACTTAAAAAGTAAATATTTAACTGGGGCTGTCTTACAGTTCAGAGGTTTAGTCCATTATCATTGTTGTGAGAAGCATGGCAGCATGCAGGCAGACACAGTGCTGAAGAAGGAGCTGAGAGTTCTGTATCTTGATCTGCAGGCAGCAGAAGGAGACTGTGTACACACTGGATGTACCTTGACTATATAAGACCTCAAAGTCTGCCTCCACAGTGACAGACTTCCTCCAATGAGGTCACAACTCCTGATAGTGCCACTCCCTATAGGCCAAGCATTTAAACACACGAGTCTATGGGGGTATTCCTATTCAAACCACCACATGCCCATAACTTATAAAATAAAAATAAAAGTAAAAAAATGCATTTTAAATAAAGAAAAGAGAAAAATGAAAGCAAGAATAAAGCTATCTGTCAACTTTGGTGGCTATAACAAAATGCCATAGTCTACATAGTTTATAAACAATAGAAATTTATTCTTGACAGTTCTGGATGCTGGGAAGTCTAAGATCAAGACCCCAGAAGTGTAGCTGAAGTTTTCCTGTGTCCTGGCCTGCCAGAAGTTGGGACAAATCTTTCCCACTAGCGTCCCCCAAGTAAACACACAGAGACTTATGTTAATTAAACTCCTCGGCCATTAGCTCAGGCCTATCACTGACTAGCTCTTACATTTAAGTTAACCCATAATTTTTATTTATGTTTAGCCACATGGCTTGGTCCCTTTTCCCAGTTCTGCCTTCAGATCTTGCTTCTGCTGGCAGCAACTGGCAGTGTCTCCTGACTCAGCCTTCAGCTTCCCAGAATTCTCTTCTCTGCTTATCCCACCTATACTATACTTCCTGCCTGGCTACTGGCCAATCAGCATTTTATTTATCAACCAAATCAGAACAAAACACATTTACAGCATACAGAAAGACATCTCAGCACAGAGGATTTGGTATTTAATGATGGCCTGTTTCATGGTCTACAGATGGTTCCTTCTAGCATGTCCTTCCATGAAGGAAGGCAAGTAAACTCTGTGGGACCTCTCTTATGAGTGAGCATTTATCCTTGTCATAGGACTTTGCTCTGAGGATTGAATTATCTTCCAAAGTTCCTCTCTCTTAATTTTATCACCATGGAAATTCAGTTCAATACACGAAAGATGAATGGACACAGATATTTAGACCATAGCAGGAATCTCTTGAGTGCCAGGAGTTGGCTGTTGTTGAGATTTGAAGTGGAGTGAGTAAGGCAGAAAGGAATGTAGGGTCAGAGCAGAGGAGGTGAAGTCAGTCTTGTGCACTACAGGGCAAGAGCAGGAAGAACAGCTGGAAAGAATCCCTGAAAGCATGGAGATTGCTCGAGTCACTATAGCCAAAAGCCCAATATAGACAAGTTTGGAATCAAGAAGAGCTGAAAGAGATATAAGATTGCCTTACTTGCATACTTTTGGGGCAAATATGCATACCTGTCTATACACAGCTCATATGAGGCCTCACAGATCTTTGTTAGCAAAATGACTCAATTTGATTGAACAGGAAAGCCATTGGAGGATTCTAAGCAGAGATTTCTCCTCTGTTGGAGTAGGAAAAGGACTTCACAAGAAGATACTGGGGTAGAGATTAGAAACACAAGACAAGACTGAAAAGATCTTTTAGGCATGATGTTTTACCCCTGTAATTCCTGCACTTGGGAGGCAGAGGAGAGATAATTAAGAGCTTGAGGCCAGAATGGGCTATGTAGAAAGATCATGCCTCAAACACAAAACAAAAAGCCAAAATGAAAAAAATGAAATCCCCCAAATCTGAAAGGCCAAAAAAGAAAATTTACTGTATTTTGATGTGGAGAGTAGGTAAAATAATAGAACTCATTCTGAGATATACTGCAATATTCCAGGCAGAGTTGATGGATCACAGTGGAAATGAGGGACATGATGTGGCACAGTTGACTTCTATAGTTATGATGATGGCCAGTCAATAGATTTGTTGACAAGGCAAGATGGACATGGGACATGAGAAAAAGAGAGGATTACAAATAATCCCAAGGTCTTTTTATTTTTTATTTTTATTTATTTATTTATTTATTTATTTATTTATTTATTTATTTATTTTTGTTTTGTTTTTTGTTTTTCGAGACAGGTTTTCTCTGTGTAGCTTTGCGCCTTTCCTGGAGCTCACTTGGTAGCCCAGGCTGGCCTCGAACTCACAGAGATCCGCCTGCCTCTGCCTCCCGAGTGCTGGGATTAAAGGCGTGCGCCACCAACGCCCGGCTCCCATGGTCTTTTTATATCAAAGGGTGAAACTCCTAGTAGCTGAGCCAGAGATGATTCTAGAGAAAAGAAGCGTCAAGACTCTGCCTATGCTAAATCCAAGATACCTAATGTGGTTAGTCAACTTTCTGTTGATGTGACAAAACATCCAAGATAAGCGACTTACAAGCAAGAAAAGTTTATTTTGACTCACAGTTTGAGAGATATCACTTTAGAGCCACTTGGCCTTAGTGCTTGCTCTATTTAGTCTTGTAGCGTAGTAGCGCATCCTGGTAGAAGTGCGTAGTGGAGGAAATTTGGTGGTTGGAAAGCAAAAGAGGCCTAGGGAAGGGCCAGAGACACAAAGTCTCCTGTAAAGGCATACCCTCAGTGATCCTACTTCCACTCATTAGGCTTAATGGTCTCCTAACAGTGCCACAGGCTGGCAAATAAGCTTTTATCACATGGTCTTGGTGGAACATTAAGATTCCAAACCATAACACATATCGACAGTGACATCAGACTGTTAGCCAATACACATGTCTAAAGTTCACGTTAGAATTCCAGTTTGGAGATGTAAGTTTAAAATCCCAGTAAACGATGGTGTTTAAAACCATGAGGTTAAGCAGCATCAGACGGAACTAGTAGCTAAGAGAAGCAGCTCATCAGTTTCCCTGGAACTTTGTCCATGAGAAGGTGGAAGCTAGAGAAGGATGAGCAGAGGACACAGGGAGCAGGAGCAGTGTGGGTGGGTTGGGGTGGGGGCAGGGCTGCTGTTCTGGTAGGCAGGAGAATACGTTGTTTCTGTGACAGATCTTTTACGATTCTGCATTGAGCACTCAAGAATTCTCCAACATACAACATTTTTTACATATGGATAAGGAAAAAGTTACTGTAGCATAAACATTAAAAGTGAAGCATTTTCATGCACCAGGGATGGATCCTGATCCTACTGCCAGGAGGCCCTTTAAGCAGATCAAGCTACACAACTGTCTCGCTTATTCAGAGGCCCTAGTCCAGTCCCGTGGTGGCTCCACAGGTGTTGGTCTAAATTTAATGAGTTCCCACTAGTTTAGTTTGGTTGTCTCTGTAGGTTTCCCCTCATAATCTTGATACCCCTTGCTCATAGAATCCCTCTTTTCTCCCTTTGACGGGGAGATGGCCTTTTGGAGCTCACTACTTTTGGTGGGATACCTCGCACACCTTGAGGCGGGGGAAGGGCTCGGACATGCCTCCACTGAATGAATATATCAGGCTCTGCTGACTCCCCATGGGAGGCCTTACCTTCTTGTAGGAGGGAATAGGGGATAGGTTGCGGGGTGGGGGGGGGTGGGGGCGAGGGGGGCCTGGAGGGGCAGGAGGAGGGAAGAGAGGGATCTGTGATTGGTATGTAAAATGAATAAGAAATTTCTTAATTAAAAAGAAGCATTTTTCATTAGGATGAGAGTAGAGCATATTTTAAAAACTGTTTTCACTGTTTTTTGGGAGAAGTTCTAGAGTGAATTCACATTAAGTCATATTTTTTATATGCTAGAATATGTATACATATGTATACAAATATATATATGTACATTTATATCAGTGTTATAAAACAAATATTTCTTTGACTTGAGTTAAAATGTATTTAAAGTCTGATAATGAAGCATGAACTTAACTTCTAAAACTGGACAAAAATATAAGTCCTTCTACCTCCATGCAGACAGGGATGATGGCTGCTATGTCTACATATCCAATCATGCACTTGAGATTCTCTGAGGTTATACTTTGTTTTACAGTCAGAAGAGTTATTCTTTTCCCAGCATGTGGAATTCCTGAAGCAAATGTGCCACTGTTCGGGTTTCTTTCTACAGCCTCCTGTACTTCAAAGGTTCTAAGAAAAATGCTTATACTTCTGGTCCAACTTAAGCCTCCCTGGATGGGGAAGGAAGTTAGCAGCCCTTTGAATAAGCTGGATTAACCTCAGTGCCAATTCTCTTAGGGAAGAGGCAGCTCTGCTTTTTAGAACTGTGCAGGTCATCAGCAAAAGTCAGATTATGAGAGCCTTCAAGTTGCAATCATTCCATACAGTAAGGGAATTGAATGTGATTTAGGCTTCAGAGTGAGGGAAATGAATTTTTAGTTAAGAGTCATGAAAATCAGCACCATTTCGTATAGTTTAAATAGACAGCTATTCTTGGTTCAATATAGGCATTCATTCAGTTTAGTTTCCCTGAGTTCAGAGGTAATAAAAAGACACACATTTTTTCTACAAATTCAATCAATTTTTAACAGGTCTATAACTTCTAAAGCTATTTTTGTCTAAATTGCATAACTACTAATTTTTTCCCTGTCAGTTTCAAGGAGAAATTCAACAACCCTGATGCTCTCCTATCTGTTTTGAGACTGAGGAAGTGTGAGATGGCATGATTGTTGAATGACCATCCTGCCTTTCAATCCTTTCCTAACCTTTCATAGAGATTTTAAAATCTGTGAGCACTCGTGCCTACTACACCAAAGTGAAAGAAACAAATCAAAAAGGGAAATCATGAATACAGTTGAAAGCATGAGTGCTCACAGATCACTAGGAAAACTAGGAATGTTAATCATGCTAGGTTGTCTCTTCAAAGGAGGCAATAACACCTGTTTTCCACCCAGAAGGCTGAGTGTAGATGTTGCTAATGACTTGGTTAACTTTGGTATCTAAAGAGCCAGACCTCACCCAGATTCCCCAGAATGCTTATCCCAGACTCTCTCTTCCTACATCTTTGTCTTTAGCTTTGTTTCTCAGTCAGTAGAAGCCATCCTTAGGGGAGACATCACATGTACTTTGTAGTCCAATGCACTCTATGCTATCATAGGCAAAGGCCATACCATATCCTAGGCTCTTAAGCTGTAGAACCTATCTTCATGGTCATATGTACTTTGAATTGAGATTTGATGTAATTATGCCTCCTTGTACACTATGGATTGTATTATCCCAGGAAGCTTTTTCCCTCCAAATTGTACTGTGTTTGAAGATGCTTACAATAAATCATTTGGTTTTAGATGCTCTAGAAGTTTGAACCAGTAGTGACTAAGTTGGGCTGAACTGAGTTTTCTTTCTTGCCTGTTTATGGTTTGTTTCCCTGCTGGCCTTAATGCTCGCAGGGGATCCTACACTTTGGGATGCTGAGGATTGAACTGACAGACTCATGCATGGTAAGTGTTCTGCCATTGAGTTATACATTCAACCTCATGAGTTTTCTTTTGAAGATGTTCTGACTGGTGCTGGAGAAGGCTCTGTAGTAAGTGCTGTTGACCAGGCCAGACAGGGTAGAGACTGACTATGCATTTTTTTACCTAGCAGATGGCCTTAATCAAATTTTTTTCTCCTGGTGTGAGCCCACAGCACTGGATATGACATTAAGAGTTGGATGAAAATAGTGTTTACTACCTTCACATTTATGATACACCTTATCCAAAGCTCTGGGAAGTCTTCCTTATTCCTGGGATACATTTCAAGACCTGCAGTGTGTACCTGCTACCACTGAAGATTTGTATTTGAGGTATTGTCCTAATGTGCCCTAAAGCACTGTCACATGGTATTGTAATTATTCTGCCTTTCCATATTTTAAATCTGATGACTCTTTTGTATTACTATATTCCTGGGTTTTGGGGACATTATTAAGTAAAATAAGGGTTACCTGACATTATCACCAGTGGTATCCCAACAGTAGACCAATACCTGAATCATGGCTATGACTAGCAGATTGGATATGTACAGGTATTCACACAGACCTAGGGAGGATCATTCCCATGAATGAGAGGAATAGTGGGATGAGACAATTGAAAATGTGTCATTTGTTTGTTTGTGAAAGCTTCCATTTAAAGCATTGTGATGGTAGTCAACTTACAAATGAAATTGTGAAAAGCCCAATTATGTTTAAGTGGGACCAGTGTAATTAAATTATATTTTAAATCTATAGAAAATTTGGAGAAAGGACTATAATCAGAAGAAGCAAATGCAATATCCCTTAAACACACCAGTGGCCAATCATTTGATTACTTATTTCAGGGTTGGGGCATAGATGTTCTCCTCAAACTGTCTTGGAAACCCAGTTCACCATCAACATTCTTTCCCACAGGGTAATAGTCACCTGATCTTTGTGAGAAAACAGCAAATGAATAAAGAACCTTCCTCCAACCTCAGAAGACTTCAGTTTTCCATTTTCTAGCTTGATTCTTTCTATGTGCTGAGTGCATTGACAGTCTACCCTTGATCCTAGACTATAAATGCACACATCTCTCCCTTGGTCACCTAATCAGTAAAATATTGTCAATGGCAACAATCTCTACAGCCTTGCTCCCCACAATCATTCACTCCCCATCATGGCAAATATATGCAGAGCCTTTGACTTTGTTTCATACCTACTATTCACTTGTTTTCTTTTCTTTTTTTATAGCAAATTGCATGTATTTATGCATGTGCATATATACATATATATGTATATATATATATATGCTGTGAATATGTTGTATATGCTGTGAATGTGTTGCTCTGATTGGTTGATAATTAAAATGCTGATTGGCCAGTAACCAGACAGAAAGTATAGGTGGGACAAGCAGAGAAGAGAATTTTGGGAACAGGAAAGCTGGGTTAGGAGTCGCCAGCCTCACACAGAAGAAGCAAGATGTAAAAGTACAGGTAAACCACAAGCCACATGGCAACTTATAGATTAATAGAAATGTGTTAATTTAAGATATAAGAACAGTTAACAAGAAGTCTGCCACAGCCATACAGTTTAGAAGCAATATAAGTCTCTGTGTGTTTACTTGGGTCCAAGCGGCCGGCTGCAGGACTGCAGGAGCTGAACAGAACCAGGAAAACTTTAGCTGTGTGTGTATGTGTGTGTGTGTGTGTGTGTGTGTGTGTGTGTGTAGACATGGTCTTGATGCTTATAACAGCCTAGTGTAGAACTCCATAATCTTCCTGTTTCCACCTCCCAGGTGCCAGAATTACAGGTATATGCCATCACACTTGGCTTTGTTTTATTATGTTTTAATTGAAAGTAGATCCTTATCTCATACGATATATCTTAACCACATTTTCCCTTTCCTCCACTCCTCCTAGCTCTCCCCACCTACTCTCTCCTTCAGATCCACACCCCCTCTTCTTTCCTCTTCAGAAAAGAGGAGGCCTCTAAGAGACGACAGCCAACCAGGACAAAAGAAGATACAGTAAGACAAGGCACAAGTTCTCATATGGAGGCTGGACAACCCAATAGGAGGGAAAGACTCTTAAGAGCAGGCAAAAGAGTCAGAGATACACTTACTCCAGCAAAACCTAGAAAAAAATACATTCATATTCTTAAAAATTCAAACAACACAAAGAAGGATACTTAGAAACTAATTTGTCTTCTCCATATTCTCCTACAAGGGGAAAATTTATGGTAAAAATCTTGTTTTTTAGAAACAATTCTGTGCATTACAAGTCTGTATGCCTCTTTCCCTCACCCATCTTTAGTATTCAAAGAGTAAGCAGTGGGTACATACTATACTAACTACTTTGTATGTACCTTGGAGCTTGGTTTGAGTCTGGCTTTTTCAGTGCCAATCCCTTTCTATTCCCAGTGCCTTCCCCCTCCATTTCTACCCTTTCCATGCCTAGTCTCCTATTTTTTCCCTTGTCCTCTGCTAGCAGAGATCAGGCACAAATCTCTTGATGGGCCTGTGGTTCTTCCTGGACCACAGTATCCACCATTAGATAAGTCACTAGACTCATCCATCTACTCTGTCTACATTAGGTTGGAATGTGTGGTATAGAAGAGAAGTTGGCCCTGAGGGTGGTGGATCATCGTATACACATGGTAAATCATACTGTCAGCATTCTGGACCCTAGGAATTTCCTACTTATGTCCTCATTCTTCAGAGAGTGGAACTTAATTAACAAATAAAAACACAAGAACAAGCCATGGAGAGACTAAGAGAGAAACCAAAGTAAATTTTTGTGTCCTTGGTGGTTCTTTCTTCCTAGTATTTGGGCAAGGACCCTTGAATTTTCATTTTGCACTTAGATCCTTAGACCATACAGCCAGTGTGATTCCTCACTTATGTCCTCATGAAACCATCAACAACCTCACTTGGTTGCAACACAGCCAGCTCTATGTGTTTCTAAAGCCAGATGTCTAGCAATTTTTCACAGTGGCTAAATATTTTCTACTTTTCCTAAATGAAGCCCTCCCAAGCTTCATTTATTCCTATTCCTAGGGAATAGCAATTTGGATGTTCTGGAGAGATCTCAAAGCCAGTACATCTAAAATTGAACTTATTGTTTTCCTGCCTACTGATCTAACTCATGGAATCTTGAGGTTCCTGTCTATGTCTGTTGCCTGCAAGTAGACTGTTGCCTGCAAGTAGAGTCTGTAATTTTTTCTCCCTTTTTCCATGGTTAGCTTCTTGGCGCCCTTTGTTATTTTAGACCCTGCCCCATCATGGACTTTAGAATATAGCTCATATGAACTCATGGTAGTTTTGTAAATCACAATGCTCATGTGTCAGTGTCCTATTCCTAGAATCACTTCTTCTCCTGTTTCAAGATAAATACTTAGGTATTTTTTAGATCCTTGTGTAGTTTTATAATTGTTCACAAACTTAGGTAAGAATGCATAAGCACTTAGAAATTATGTAGTCAATTTTTATTTCCATTTTCTGTTCTTTTAGGCTAATAGAAACCTTCTTGACAATCTTTTCCTTTCCTGGAGTTAAAACAACCCCCTTGGGAAATGATTGTGTTAATGTAGGTTTCTGACAAGCATCCATTCCTTTTCCATTGGCAACTGTTTGGTGCCTCTTTGATCTATTAACATTGAAGTGTAGGCCAGTGTTTCCTGATAAGGAATCAAAATAAAGTTTTTGTAGCTCAGGGGGTGCATGGCATCCCTGGAGCATCAAGGTCATGAAGATGGGCTACATTTGTGCTACTCTTGTACCCATAGGCTGTTGTCTCCATTGTAGTCATGAAGGACGTCTTTCAGGACCCATTCTTGTTCAGATTAATTTTCATATTATTTATCTATCATAGAGGTGCTTCAAATAATCCCTCTGAAGGCTCTCTTAATTTTCCTAAGGCAAGTATTGAAAACTCACATGGAGTAAGATAGTTAATAGAAAAGACCGAAGTAGGTGAGCATATAGGATGGTAGGGAGTGGTGGGGTATGGGTCTATTTAGAAGAGCAGTCACCTCTCACCTCTAGCTTATTGATGTTCTGAAGCATGTAGAGTTACAGTCTGCAAGTTTTCCAGGCTTTTAAGCAGATGCTAATAATTAGAGTCACATGAAATTATTTGTCTTATATTGGCAACCCATTGTAATTTAATAAAAGCAGTGTTTGAGCCAAATGGGTTGTGTCTGTAGGCTCTAGGCTGTGTGTACCCCCTAGACTGCTAGTTTATGGCCCGAGTTCTAAAGGCACAGGCTTTTGAACAAGGTGAGCCATGGAGAATTTTCTTCTTCTCTTTACTCGGGAAGAAAGTAGAAAAGATGTACCAGGTGGCACTATCATTCCACATCACGATGTTTTAAAATGTCCTGCCAAGACTTTCTGGAGTCTGCCCTCATACCCTAAGCATCATAATTAACCCCCCATTTGGGTCCACATGGTCCTCCGGACAAGATCCACCAGTGTGCCCAGCAGTTTATGCTGATGCCAATAGTGACCTTATGTTTTCATTCCATTTCCTTCTGTGTTTTTCTCATCTTGCTGAATACTTTGGTAAGTTTTACTTTCCTAGTCATACTCCATAGTTTTGTAGATAATATATACCCTGAGCCAAGACTGGAAGGCAGGAAGGAGAAAGAATTCTATACAGGGAAGAAAAGTACACTCATGACCAGAGTTGCTTCTGTTTTGTTTTGTGTAAATCTTGTTAAATCTTGTAATATTTCAGTTTTAAAGAAATGCAAAATAGCAGTAGAAAAGAAGAAAATGACATTAAAAGGGCTTTTATGCCATTTGAAAGCTTATATTAATGAAGGAATTTTTAAAAGTAGGAATAAAGAAGAGGGAAATAATATAATTATATTTTAATTAAATAATAACTAGGAATAAATAAATCTATTTATTATTAAAAATGTATTCAGGGGCTCTTTGCTTCTTGGCAGTTCAGCATAGCTACACACATTCTCCTGCCCTTTAGTGAATTTTATATTCCTAGCTTCAATTCAGAGTACCTGCATCCTTTGGTTCCTTTCAAGCTAGAATCCAGGAATATGACTTCAATCTATTATTTAGATGTACTTGTACTAGATGTGGATTTGAAGTTGAGCAAAAAGAGTGCTGTGGGAGCTGCTCTTGTGGTGACTACAAATCTATTTGATGTGTGGAAACAGCAGGAGGGTTCCCAGGCTTGGTCTCCTTGCTTCCGGGTGCTGGGTGGTAACATATGATCTTGCATTGAGTTGCCCCTTTGGTCCAGATATCATGGATCCACAGCTCTGGAGCTGGATCCTGGCCCTTCTCTAGATTCTGTGACTCTCCAGTATGTGGAGATTCTGTCACCAGCAGCTTGCATCATTGAACAACCTGAGATGACATCAGCAGACAAACTGCCATAATTACAGTGAGAGTCAGTTAGGGCTCACAGTTTATATCCAAGGAAAGCATTGAGATAAATAGAGTACCTGAAAGATGTTAGGAATTATCCTAAAGAATTTGAGAGATATTATGAAGTTTCCTCAGATACCATTGATTAGATAAAGAGGAGGTTGAGGGAATGAATGGGATACATTAGGAGAAAAGGAGAAAAGAAAGGAAGCAGATGTTTTTTAATGTTTATATGGCCATAGGCTTCTGCTCAACTGAATGAGGTCTATGGTGTGAGTTGCTAGCCTAGGAATCTGTAGAGACTGGTGGATCATCAAACACACTGAGACCATCATCATGTTTAGGAGGCTGGTAGAATAGAGAGGTAAACAGCTGGTGGATTCTGGCTCTTTGGGGGAGGCAAGTGAATCTACTAGGGAGTGGTAGATTAAAGGACCAGGAATCATGTAACTAGAGCAGGTTCCTCCTGTTGTTGCCAGTCCAGTCAGCACCTGCAGACTGTCAGGAACTGTGTATTTCATCTAGGAATGGAATGAGTCAGATGCCACCAGAGGAGAACAGTGTGAGAGTGGACAGACTTTAAGACATCGCAACTGATGCTAGACTTTTTTTTTAAAATCCATTTGCATACCAAATGCAGGGCTGCAGATGGCTTAGTGTTATCACAGCTGCCAGTCGACTTACACTGGCTGCACAATCCTGTTGCTCTCGCCACAGAAAATGACCTCGATGTGTTGAATTCTCTGGACTTGTTTCTGGACAAAGACAAACACAGGATTAACTCAAATGATGGATTAATATGTATTTGGGGTCTGTCAGACAGTTTCAAAGGCCAATAGAAATGTTTAAAACAAAACGAAACACCACCACCACAGAGCTTAGATGTCAAAGCTCCATACCCTACTTATTTTTAATTTTGCTTCCTTTTAACTATCCAAGCACTCCCAGATTCTTTTCCATTTGCTTAATATTTTGTTCTCTCTCTTGTTTGCACACTTCCATTTTCAATGCAGATGAGAGAAAGCATGTACATCCGACCTGCTAACGAATTATGGCTTTGCATTCAGGTGTTTTGCACTTTCTATAATCTGTAAGAATGTAGCTGTCATGACAGAAGTACACAGCAGTGTGTCTGGTTGTCTGAGATCACCTGGTCCCTCATCACATTTAAAAGATCCCCAAACACCAATGCAAAGTGTGGAATGAGTCAACAGAACCTTGTGAGAAAAGGTTAAAAGGATTGGGATGATTCATTGAATATCATGAGCTGACTTTCTAAAAATAATGTTAATTTGTCTTAGACAAAGTGACATGTCACAAAGAGAAGTTACAGCATATTTGCATGTTCTCTACTCTGCATGTTTTAAAGGGAAATGCCCAGGCGAGCTGAGCAAATGGAAGTCCTTTTAGAGGTACCTGGTTTTAAGATGTACCTATGTCCTGTCCAGAGACAGAATACACACAGGCATTTCAACAGAGAAGGTTAATTATTACTTATATCAAGGAATTAGAACTTCAAAAGATTGGTTAGGAACAAAGGAATCAAAAAGAATATGGGAGAGGCAGATATATGGGACAGGGTGGAGGTAGGCCCTCATGGAAGAGCTCCTCTCACTGTCTTCAGGAGTGATCAAGTCCTTGTTGAAGGCCAGGTTATAAGGTCACTGAATGGCAGGGAAGTCCTGGAAAGCTGTTGATGCAGAGCATCTCAGTGGAAGATGACTATTGCAAACTCCCTTGAAGAGGCCATGATAGGGGAAGCTGCTGGCTGGCTGCAAACTGTTGCACAGTCTGGGCTCTGAAACTGCTTTAGGCCCTGAAGGAGTTAGGTGTGGGAAGAGGGGTGTGCACTTCAGTTGCCATTGTTCTTGTTTTTCAGTTTTTTTTTTTTGTGGTCAATTTTTTTTATTATTATTATTATTATTATTTTACAACACCATTCAGTTCAACATAATAGCCACAGAATCCCCTGTTCTCCCCCTCTCGCCCACCCCTCCCCCCAGCCCACCCCCCATTCCCACCTCCTCCAGATCAAGGTCTCCCCCGAGGACCGGGGTTGACCTGGTAGACTCAGTCCAGGCAGGTCCATTCCCCCCTCCCAGACCGAGCCAAGTGTCCCTGCATAAGTCCCAGGATTCAAACAGCCAACTCATGCAACGAGCCCAGGACCTGGCACCAATGCACAGCTGCCTCCCAAACAGATCAAGCCAAATGACTGTCTCACCCGTTCAGAGGGCCTGATCCAGTTGGGGGCCCCTCAGCCTTTGGTTCATAGATCCTGTGCTTCCATTCATTTGGTTATTTGTCCTGGTGCTTTATCCAACCTTGGCTTCAACAATTCTCGCTCATATAAACCCTCTTCTTACTCACTAATTAGACTCCCAGTGCTCAACCAGGGGCCCAGCCGTGGATGTCTGCCTTCAGATTCCTCAGTCCTTGGATGGGGTTTATGGCACCACTATCTGGGTGTCTGGCCATCCCATCACCAGAGTAGGTCAGTTCCTGCCGTCTCGCGACCATTGCCAGCAGTCTTTTGAGGGGGTATCTTTGTGGATCTCCGTGGGCCTCCCTAGCTCTCTGCTTCCTCCCCTTCTCACCTTCTCATGTGGTCTTCATTTACCATGGTCTCCTATTCCTTGTTCTCCCTCTCTTTTCTTGATCCAGCTAGGATCTCCCACTCTTTCCCTCGACTGTCGCCCTTCATTGTTCCCACTCATGACCAGGCTATTCATGTAGATCTCGTCCATTTCTCCGTGTCTTTTTTTGGGGTCCCGTTTTCCAGGTAGCCTCACTGGTGATGTGAGTAGCAGTCTAGTCATCCTTGTTCCACATCTAGCATCTTCCTATGAGTGAGTACATACCATATTTGTCTTTCTGAGTCTGGGTTACCTCACTCAGGATGATTTTTTCTAGATCCATCCATTTGCCTGCAAACCTCATGATGTCATTGTTTTTCTCTGCTGAGTAGTATTCCATTGTGTATATGTGCCACAATTTATTTATCCATTCTTCAGTTGAAGGGCATGTAGGTTGTTTCCAGATTTTGGCTATTACAAACAATGCTGATATGAACATAGCTGAGCAAGTGCTCTTGTGGTATGATTGAGCATTTCTTGGGTATATGCCCAGGAGTGGTATAGCTGGATCTTGGGGGAGATTGATTCCCAATTTTCTAAGAAAGCGCCATATTGATTTCCAAAGTGGTTGTACAAGCTTGCATTCCCACCAGCAGTGGAGGAGAGTTCCCCTAGTTCCACATCCTCTCCAGCATAAAGTGTCTTCAGTGTTTTTGATCTTAGCCACTCTGACAGGCGTAAGGTGGTATCTCAGAGTTGTCTTGATTTGCATTTCCCTGATGATTAGGGAAGTTGAGCAATTCCTTAAATGTCTTTCAGCCATTTGGGATTCCTCTGTTGAGAATTCTCTGTTTAGTTCTAAAGCCCATTTCTCAATTGGACTGTTGGTCCTTTTGATGTCTAATTTCTTGAGTTCCTTATATATTCTGGATATCAGTCCTCTGTCAGATGTGGGGTTGGTGAAGATCTTTTCCCATTCTGTAGGCTGTCGCTTTGCCTTGTTGACCGTATCCTTTGCTCTACAAAAGCTTCTCAGTTTCAAGAGGTCCCATTGATTGATTGTTTGTCTCAGTGTCTGCGCTACTGGTGTTATATTTAGGAAGTGATCTCCTATGCCAAGGCGTTCAAGACTATTTCCTACTTTCTCTTCTAGCAGGTTCAGAGTAGCTGGATTTATGTTGAGGTCTTTGATCCACTTGGACTTAAGTTTTGTGCACGGTGACAGATATGGATCTATTTGCATCCTTCTACACGCTGATATCCAGTTATGCCAGCACCATTTGTTGAAGATGCTTTCTTTTTTCCATTGTACACTTTTGGCTTCTTTGTCAAAAATTATATGTCCATAGGTGTGTGGGTTAATGTCAGGGTCTTCAATTCGATTCCATTGGTCCACATGTCGGTTTTTATGCCAATACCAGGCTGTTTTTATTACTGTAGCTCTATAGTAGAGCTTGAAGTCGGGGATTGTGATGCCTCCAGAAGTTGTTTTATTGTACAGGTTTCTTTTAGCTATCCTGGGTTTTTTGTTTTTCCATATGAAGTTGAGTATTGTTCTTTCCAGATCTGTGAAGAATTGTGTTGGTATTTTGATGGGGATTGCATTGAATCTGTAAATTGCTTTTGGTAAGATTGCCATTTTTACTATGTTAACCCTGCCTATCCATGAGCATGGGAGATCTTTCCATTTTCTGAGATCTTCTTCAATTTCTTTTTTCAGGGACTTAAAGTTCTTGTCATATAGGTCCTTCACTTGCTTGGTTAGTGTTACCCCAAGGTATTTTATGTCATTTTTGGCTATTGTAAAGGGTGATGTATCTCTAATTGCCTTCTCAGTTTCTTTGTCCATTGTATATAGGAGGGCTACTGATTTTTTTGAGTTGATCTTGTATCCTGCTATGTTGCTGAAGGTGTTTATAAGCTTTATCAATTCCTGGGTGGAATCTTTGGGGTCACTCAAGTATACTATCATGTCGTCTGCAAATAGGGAAAGCTTGACTTCTTCCTTTCCAATTTGAATCCCCTTAATCTCCTTATGTTGTCTTATTGCTCTGGCTAGAACTTCAAGTACTATATTGAATAAGTATGGGGAGAGTGGACAGCCTTGTCTCGTTCCTGATTTTAGTGGAATTGCTTTGAGTTTCTCTCCATTTAATTTGATGTTGGCTGTTGGTTTGCTATATATTGCCTTTATTATGTTTAGGTATGTTCCCTGTATTCCTGATCGCTCCAAGACTTTTATCATGAAGGGGTGTTGGATTTTGTCAAATGCCTTTTCTGCATCTAGTGAGATGATCATGTGGTTTTTTTCTTTGAGTTTGTTTATATGGTGTATTACATTGATGGACTTTCGTATGTTGAACCACCCTTGCATCCCTGGGATGAAGCCTACTTGATCATGGTGGATAATTGTTCTGATGTGTTCTTGGAGTCTGTTTGCCAGTATTTTATTGAGTATTTTTGCATCAATGTTCATGAGGGAGATCGGTCTGTAGTTCTCTTTCTTTGTTGCATCCTTGTTTGGTTTAGGAATCAGGGTAATTGTAGCCTCATAGAAGGAGTTTGGTAATGTTCCTTCTGTTTCTATTATGTGGAACAATTTAGAGAGTATTGGTATTAACTCTTCTTTGAAGATCTGGTAGAATTCTGCGCTGAAACCATCTGGTCCTGGGCATTTTTTTTGGTTGGGAGACCTTTAATGACTGTTTCTATTTCCTTAGGGGTTATTGGACTATTTAAATAGTTTATCTGGTCTTGATTAAACTTAGGTATGTGGTATCTATCCAGAAAAATGTCCATTTCTTTTAGGTTTTCCAGTTTTGTGGAGTAGAGGTTTTTGAAATATGACCTTATAATTCTCTGGATTTCCTCAATGTCTGTTGTTATGTCCCCCTTTTCATTTCTGATTTTGTTGATTTGGATTCTCTCTCTCTGTCTTTTGGTTAGTTTGGATAAGGGCTTGTCTATCTTGTTGATTTTCTCAAAGAACCAACTCTTTGTTTCATTAATTTTTTTGTATTATTCTCTTAGTTTCTAATTTATTAATTTCACCTCTCACTTTGATAATTTCCTGGCGTCTATTGTTCCTGGGAGACTTTGCTTCTTCTTGTTCTAGAGCTTTCAGATGTGCTGTTAATTCACTAGTGTGCGATTTCTCCAACTTCTTTATGTGGGCATTTAGTGTTATGAATTTCCCTCTTAACACTGCTTTCATAGTGTCCCATAAGTTTGGGTATGTGGTGTCTTCATTTTCATTGATCTCTAGGAAGTCTTTAATTTCTTTCTTTATTTCTTCCTTAACCCATTGGTGATTCAGTTGAGCATTATTCAGTTTCCATGAGGTTGTAGGTTTTCTGTAGTTTTTGTTGTTGTTGAAAACTAGCTTTAAACCATGGTGATCTGATAGAACACAGGAGGTTATTCTGATTGTTTTGTATCTGTTGAGATTTGCTTTGTGGCCAAGTATGTGGTCGATTTTAGAGAAAGTTCCATGGGGTGCTGAGAAGAAAGTATATTCTTTCTTGTTAGGATGGAATGTTCTGTAGATATCTATTAGGTCCAATTGGGTCATGACATCGGTTAAGTCCTTTATTTCTCTGTTAAGTTTCGATTTGGGAGATCTGTCCAGTGGTGAAAGTGGGGTGTTGAGATCTCCCACTATTAATGTGTGGGGTTTTATATGTGGTTTAAGCTTTAGTAATGTTTCTTTTACATATGTGGGTGCCCTTGTGTTTGGGGCATATATGTTCAGAATTGAAACTTCATCTTGGTCGATCTTTCCTGTGACGAGGATGTAATGTCCTTCTTGATCTCTTTTGATTGATTTTAGTTTGAAGTCTATTTTGTTGGATATCAGGATGGCTACCCCTGCTTGTTTCTTAAGACCATTTGGTTGAAAAGTCTTTTCCCAGCCTTTTATTCTTAGGTAGTGTCTATCTTTGAATTTGAGATGTGTTTCTTGTATGCAGCAGAAAGATGGGTCCTGCTTTCGTATCCATTCTGTAAGTCTATGTCTTTTTATAGGTGAATTAAGTCCGTTGATATTAAGGGATATTAATGACCAGTGATTCTTCATCCCTGTTATTTTTGGTGGTAGTGTGTGTGTACTTCTCTTCTTTGGGGTTTACTGTTGTGGCTTTATCTATTGCCTGTGTTTTCAAGTGTGTATCTGACTTCCCTCTGTTGGAATTTTCCTTCTAGTGCTTTCTGTAGGGCTGGGTTTGTGGATAGGTATTGTTTAAATCTGGCTTTGTCTTCGAATGTCTTGTTCCTTCCGTCTATGATGATTGAAAGTTTTGCTGCGTATATTAGTCTGGGCTGACATCCATGGTCTCTTAGTGTCTGCATTACATCTGCCCAGGTCCTTCTGGCTTTCAAAGTCTCCATTGAGAAATCAGGTGTTATTCTGATGGGTTTACCTTTATAGGTCACTTGGCCTTTTTCCTTGGCTGCTCTTAATATTCTTTCTTTATTCTGTACATTTAGTTGTTTAATTATTATGTGTCGAGGGGACTTTTTTTGGGGGTCTAGTCTGTTTGGTGTCCTATAGGCTTCTTGTATCTTCATAGGCATTTCCTTCTTTAAGTTGGGAAAGTTTTCTTCTATAATTTTGTTGAATATATTTTCTGTGCCTTTGAGTTGGTATTCTTCACCTTCTTCTATCCCTATAATTCGTAGGTTTGGTCTTTTTATGGTGTCCCAGATTTCTTGGACATTTTGGTTCATGACTTTGTTGGCTTTAGTGTTTCCTTTGACTGATGGAACTATTTCTTCTACTGTATCTTCAATGCCAGAAATCCTCTCTTCCATCTCTTGCATTCTGTTGGTTATACTTGCATCCGAAGTTCCTGATCTTTTACTCAGGTTTTCTATTTCCAGCATTCCCTCTGTTTGTGTCTTTTTTACTTTTTCAATTTCCCTTTTCAGTTCTTGGATTGTTTCCTTTGTTTGTTTCATTGCTTTTTCATGATTTTCTTTCAGTGCTTTATTGTTTTCTTCCAGGACTTTAATGTTTTCTTCCAGGACTTTATTGTTTTCTTGGAGGGCTTTATTGTTTTCTTCTAATTTGTTTGCCCTTTCCTCAAGTTGTTTATAGCGTTCTTCCAATTTTCTTGTCTTTTCCTCTACACAAGCCTCTACCTTCTTCATGAAGTTACTCATAAGGCTACTTTCTTCTGCTTCTTCCAATTTTTGGTGTTCAGGTCTAGATGTTGGAGGCGAGCTAGGTTCTGGTGATGCTGTATTGCTCTTCATTTTGCTGTATGTACTTCTGCCTTGACGTCTGCCCATCTCCTTATGGTTCCTTCTTGGTCTTATCAGTGTACTTGTTTCACAAAGAGCTGACAGACTCAGGAAGACTCTCTCTCTTGTCCAAAAGGGAGTTCTCTTGTCCAACTCTTTGGTCCAGAAGGGAAGTCAGGGGCAAGCTCTGGTCCAGAATGGCAGTCGGGGACAGGCTGGGAGCTGGGGGCCGGTCTCTAAGTCTCAGGAAGTGGCTGGGGTCTTGGGCAGATGGGCGTGGGAGCAGGGCGCGGAGATTGCAGGGGCTTCCGGGGGGGGGCTGGAGAAGGGGATCCCTCCCGGTGGGGCTAGAAGGGGAGCTGTCCGGTGGCCAGAACCTGGTGCCAAGTTGGGCAGGTCCTCCCGGAGTGGCTGGTGCCCAGGGATGGGGTCCGGGCTGGACCCAGGCACTCACCTCTGGTCCAGAATGGCAGTCGGGGGCAGGCTGGGAGCAGGGGGCCGGTCTCTAAGTCTCAGGAAGTGGCTGGGGTCTCGGGCAGATGGGCGTGGGGGCAGGGCGCGGAGACTGCAGGGGCTGTCGGGGGGCTTGGAAAAGGGGATCCCTCCCGGTGGGGCTAGAAGGGGAGCTGCCCGGTGGCCAGAACCCGGCACCAAGCTGTGCAGGCCTCCCCGGAGTGGCTGGTGCTCAGGGATGGGGTCCGGGTTGGACCCGGGTACTCACCTCTGGTCCAGAAGGGAAGTCGGGGGCAGGCTGGGAGCTGGGGGCCGGTCTCTAAGTCTCAGGAAGTGGCTGGGGTCTCGGGCAGATGGGCGTGGGGGCAGGGCGCGGAGACTGCAGGGGCTGTCGGGGGGCTTGGAAAAGGGGATCCCTCCCGGTGGGGCTAGAAGGGGAGCTGCCCGGTGGCCAGAACCCGGCGCCAAGCTGTGCAGGCCTCCCCAGAGTGGCTGGTGCCCAGGGATGGGGTCCGGGGTGGACCCGGGTACTCACCTCTGGTCCAGAAGGGTCAGTTTTTGTTTTTAACCTACCAAAGAAGTCTTACATATTTATGAGGTACAATGACATGATATTATGTACCTATACACTTGCAGTGATTGAATTATTCAGTTAACATGTCTGTCACCTCACAAACATTTCCTCAGGATGACATTTAAATCTATTCTTTTAGCAATTTTGAACTACATAGTGTTAACTCTATTTAAAACTTTATTTTCTTAACTGAAACTTGGAGGAACTGTTTAATCAATATCCTCTTGCCCCTTCATAACCACATCCACAATTACAAAAAATCAAATTAAGTCACTTTGCTTTGACAGGTCAACACTGGGAGCTTGACCTATTAAATGAACCGACTGGTGTCATCGAATTGAGCCAGGCTGTTGAGTGATTCATTCTGTTCCAATCTGTGCTGCCCAAGTATCATTCTAAAAAGTATGTCCCAACCAAGAGAGAGTACCACTCCTTCATGTGACATCTCTCCAGAGTCCTTTACTGATAAAATTTAATGCTATGCTACCTGGTAAAGTGTAGATGAATTTCTAAATGATCTTATTAAAACAAAACAAAACAAACAAACAAAAAAACCCCAAACAAACAAAAAACACTGAGCCAGATATAGGGGTGAAAGCCTGAGAGAAATCAGGGAATTAGGGAAAGCCACAGATAACCTTATCTCACCAACTGGGCAGCTTCCAAATGTGAGTTACTTCCTGTCTGCCCACGCCTGTATGCCTTGCTGTTCTGCCATCTGATTTGCTCTCTCTGTCCATCTACATCACTTCCTCTTCCTGCCAAGCTCTGTCACTTCCTGTCTGTCTGTACAGACCTCCAAACCTCCATGGTTAACTAGTGTTGGAATTTAAGGTGTGTGCAACCACATCTGGTTCTGTTTCCATTGTGGCCTTGAACTCACATAGATCTACATAGACCCCTGCCTGCCAAGAGATAGGATTAAGGGTGTATGCTATTGTTGTCTGACTTCTTTGTTTACTTATAATGGCTTGGTTTTTTCCCCTGATCTCCAGGTAAGCTTTATTTATTAAAGCACAAATGAAACATCACCACAGTAAAGGAAAACTATTAGACCCAGATACGATTTTGCAGAGCAGGTTTTGAAGAGTAGCTTTGGAGATGAAGCAAAAAGCTGATCATTTATACAGGGCTATTTTGAGATGGTAACAGGTAATGCAGAGTGTGGGCTCACAGAAAAGTCCTAACCTTGGCTCTACCTGCATGGCCTTTCAAGACAAGAGGAGGATTGTACAGGGAGAGATCCCATGCAATTCCTTATCCTCTGTTCCTGGCTTTTCTTCTCTATCAATCTTTCATGCTCAAAGGGCTAGAGAATGTGTGTGTGTGTGTGTGTGTGTGTGTGTGTGTGTGTGTGTGTGTGTTTTGTTTTAAGGGGTTTTGAGGGCATTTCTTCATTATTATTACTCCCGCCAACTGAAAAAAATCATTTTTATTCTAGGTTAAGATAGGTTTTACGATTGTTCTTGGTATTGACATCTAATACAAGAAACCTTAACAACCTGCTCCATATAATTGTTTGGAGAGACAGCAGAAACCTGAGAAAATTAAGTTTACATTTAAATTGGCAGTTCCAGTAGCCATCTCTTCATCAGCTTTCTATCATTGTGTGGAAATACTCAAGAAAACCAACCCAAAGGAGGACAATTGAGTTCGGCTTTTGGTTCATGCCTGTTTTCTTGGCTCTGTGATAGGCAGGCTGTGGTCAGGCACTGTTTTATGACAGAGGGAATCTGTTCACTTCATGGCAGCCAGAAAGCAAAGAGAATGACAGGAAGAGTCTGGGACTGTCTTTCTCTTCACCAGCTTCACTGCCTTCCCCTGGGCTCATTAAGCACGGTCTTTACCACTAGTTTCCTTCTGTGTGTCTTATCTCTGTTAAAAGCTGGTCCATTGAGTTGCTCATCTATGCTGGGCTGGGATCCACGCCACCTTACTTACAGATCTTTTTAATCCACAGTCAAATTCAGCCAAATCTGCTTCTGTCAGAGTTCTCCCCCCACCCTTTTTTTCCCTTCTAAGTGAATGAAAGTGCTGAGTGTGGACATCCTTGTCTTGTTCCTGGTTTTGGAAGAAACACTTTCAATTTGTCATTGAATAATGTTCAATATATGGGTTTGCAATGCATAGCCTTTAAAAACCAATCTTTTAAATTGATTTTTTAGTTAATATACAAGGGAATGGGTTCCATTAGAGCATTTTAATATCTATATATTACTGGTCATTGCTCTCCATTATTGCTACTTGTCACCCTCTCCACCCAACTGGTCCCCTTATTCCTCTCAAATATTTCTTCAGCTTTAACATCACACAGACACAGAGCTACACACAGACACACAGACACAGACACAGACACAGACACACACACACACACACACACACACACACACACGAGAAAAGAGAAGTCTAGATTCTATATGAGAGAAAACTTAGTATTTCACTTAGCAGTTCCATTAATTTTCCTGAAAATGTCATGATTTTATTCTTCATTGCTGAATAAACTCCATTATGTATCTATACCCATTTTCAAATGTGCTCATCTGTTGATGGACATCTAGGCTGGTTCCGCGTCTTGACTTTTGTGACTGAAGGTGAACATGGATGGCAAGTACCTCTGTGGTATGCTGGTTGAAACACATACACAAACACATATACATGCACACAAAAGCAGTATGGCTAGACTATATCCATACTTATATTTTAAGTTTTGTTGTGAGGAACGTGCAGACTGATTTTCATAGTGGCTGTACTAGATTGTAATCTAGCCAGAAACCTATAAGGGCTCCATTTTTCTTACAACTTGAGTATTATTTATGTCCTCAGTTTTCTTGGTAGTTGCCATCCTGACTGGTGGGAGATGAAATCTTAAAGCAGTTCTGGCTTATAACCTCCCTGTTGGCTAAAGAAGTAGAACATTGTTTTCCTATGTTTAGTCACCGTTTGTGTTTCTTCATTTGAGAACTGTGTATTTTCCCATTTATTAGTTGGATTTTTTGAGTTTTAATTTTTTGGTTCTTTTCTATACTCTAAATATGACTTTCCTGTTAGATATATTGTTGTCAGATATTTTCACCCATTTGTAAGCAGTCTCTATCATGTTAAATATTTTCTTTGCTGTATAGAAGCTTTGAGATTTTAGGTAATTTTGTTTTTCAATTCCTGTTATCATTCCAGAGACTGGAACCTTTTCAGTAAGTCCTTGGCTATGTCTATATTTTGATGTATTTCCTTATGTTTTCCTCTAGCAGTTTCAAGCCTCATGACTTTTTACTGTGAGGGGGGCGTTGAAAGTAGCTTCCCTCTCCCATATGTGAATATCTAGCTTTTCAGGACTTTTCAATGCAGAGGCTGCCTTTTCTCCAATTTATGTTTTTGGTTCCTATGCTGTAGGTTTATTTCTGCTTCTTTTATTCTGCTCAATATGTTTATAGCAGCATGCTGTTTTTCTTACTATGACTTTGTTGTATAATTTGATGCTAGGTATTTTGATATATCCAGCTTTAGTTTTTCTGTATAGAATTTAGAATTTTGATTGGGACTGAAATGAATCCAAAGATCACTGTTAGGGATGTAATCATTTTCACACCATTGGTTCTGCCATTGCTGGAGCATGAAAGGTCTTTCCATCCTCCAGTTTCTTTTTCAATGTCGTCACGGTTTTAGCATTTTCAGTGTAGAAGTCTTTCACTTCCTCCAGTTTCTTTTTCAATGTCGTCACGGTTTTAGCATTTTCAGTGTAAAAGTCTTTCACTTCCTTAGTTGATTATTCTCTTTAGTAATGTAGACTGACCTATATCTCTTCAAATTTTGGCTTGAAGACTGTTATAACAGACATAAAGAGCTTCTGCTTTTTTTGTTTTTTTGCTTGCATTTGTTTGGTGTATTGATTTCATCCTTTCACTCTCAGCACGTGTGTGCCTTATCAATGAGGTGAGGTTCTTGCATAAAGTAAATAGCTTTGAAATCAGTCAGTCCAGTATCTATCATATTTTAATTTGATTTGTGTTCTGCTTTCTTTGAGACAGTCTTGCTATGTAGCTGTGCCTTGCCTGGAGCTTATTAAATAGACCAGGCTAGTCTTGTCCTTCCAGTGGCTCTCTTGTTGCTGCCTCCCAAGTGCTTGCATTTATAGGCATACATTACAATTCAGGGCTCTAGTCTGCATCTGTTAATTAGAGAATTAAGTTGCTTTACATTTAGCGTCATTATTAACAGGGATATTCTGATTCCTGTGGCTTTGTTGGTTATTTTCTTGGCTTATCTGAATACTGTTTGTACCTTTCTTTCTTCTTTCTTTACATTAGGGGTTTGTGTGCTTATCAAATTGGATATGATGGATTCTTTGCTGTTTCTCCTTTGCTCATATATTTCTCTTATGGAATGTATTCTTTCCTATGTTCTTATGATTGGGATTCTCCTTCTCTGTGGTATGTTGTATTTCTTTAAAGATCTTCTGTGATTCTGGCTTCATGGTCATGAATTGCCTTAGTGTGTGCTTGGCTTGAAACACCTCTATTTTCCTTTGACTTTAAAAGATAATTTTCCTGGATACATTACAGCAGCCTTACTTGGCAGTTACTTTCAGGGTTTGAAATATATCATACCAGGCTTTTTTGGACTTGGGGCTTCTGATATCAGATAAAAGGTCTGATATTCCAATTTGTTTGTCTTTGTGAATTCACACTTTCTTCTTCCAATTTTTGATACTATTTCTTGTTTTTTGACTATGTGTGTGGACAGACTCTTCTCTGGCCATGCCTCTTTATGGCTACAAATGTCTCTTGTGCATGGTAATCCATTTTTCCAAGATTTGGGAGAATTTCTGGTATAATTTAATTAGATTTTCAATGCCATTGGTTTCTTTTTTTGTTTCCTTCCTTCTTTCCTTCCTTCCTTCCTTCCTTCCTTCCTTCCTTCCTTCCTTCCTTCCTTCCTCCCTCCCTCCCTCCCTCCCTCCCTCTCTCTCTCTCTCTCTCTCTCTCTCTCTCTCTCTCTCTCTCTCTCTCCCTCTCTCTCTCTTTCTTTTTAAAATCCCAGCTCCTTTTCCTATGCCATGGATTCTTACATTTGATCCTCTGATCTTGTCTCAGAGTTACAGGTGCTGTGGTCATATTTGTTCATTATTTTCAATCTTGAAATCTGATACGCTTCAGTATTTCCTCAGCATTCTCTTCCAGTCCTGATATTGTTCCTTCTGTTTGACTTAGTCTACTGATGAGAGTTTCTGTTCTGTTTTTTTGCCTTGATTGACTGAATCTTCTATTTCCAACAGATGGGAGGGAAGTCTGAGATTCTTTAGAGAGAGTCATTATGGAAGTTTTTCTTCAACCTCCCAAGTGTTAACTCAGAGATATGTTTCCATACTCTGCTCTAGAGGCTCCTGTCTGAAAAACAGGATATTGCAGAAATTAGAGGACATCTCATACTTGGGCTGTAAAAGATGGTGACTTCTGCCTTTCTCACTCCTGCTCTGTTGGTGGGCAGAAATTAATGACTATGTTATGAGTAACCCTAAGGTAAAGCCACCATCAGCAGACCCACAGTTGCTTACAAGCACATGGCTAAATTGGAATCAGATTTCCTCTCCCTGAGGGAATATATCTAGAGTAGACCAGAACCTTGGCCCCTACTGACTGTCCACTTCAAGAGTCACAAGCAATCAACTGAATGACAGATTTCTAATTCAAATATTGTGAGGTAATAAATGTTTATTATCTGAATGTGGCAATTTGGGACTCTGTTATGTAGCAGTAGGTAACTTACACAGATAGAGTTTGCAATGCAGTGATAAATTCTGGGGTGAGTCTTATGTCTTTGGAAGCAGGGCACTATGATAGAATGATTCCAAGCCCATAGGGCATGAGGCTGAGGGCCAATGTTTACCAATGCCTTGGCTTTGAATTACTTTTTAATATTCTCAGACTGAGGTTAAGTTGGTGTTCCTCAGTGGAACATGGAGTGTAGCCAAGAAAAGCAAGAGGAAATGTATTGGGAAGATTTCCAAAATGGTTGTAGAACCCATAACAGTATTTGAGTCAGGGATAGGGACTGACAGGAGTCCATAGTTTGTAGAGTTAAGAAGGAGCTTGGCAACATCTTCTGCAGCAAGTGGGCTCCACAGCTACCCTCGATCATAGGACCTCCAAAGCTGCTTTCCATCCTTACCTCCCACACTTGACATTCAGCTTCCTAGGAAGAAGCATCCAACTGGCCATGCTTGGATGGATGTCCACCTCCTGGCTGAACAGGTATCAACTATGAATGAGGCCATTTGACTTCCCCAACAGAGGTTAGTAGCAGGGTTTGTCCTGTGTGAAAGATATTGTTGCTATTTCCCCATTGTGTTCTATTCCTCTTCTTTACTGACAGAGGTTTCTCTGGGCTACTATATTTTCTCCATCTCCCTCTCCCCAATTAAGCATGGACCTTAATTCCAGACAATGGGATCTTAAAAGCAAAAAATAGTTTGTGTTGTTTTTGAGCTGTAACCTTCATAGGAAAGTTGTCCACGCCCTCTTTCTCTTATTCCTTCCTTTCTATGGTTGAATATGAAAGTTAGTCAAGATCATCTTTGTTTGAAGTCTGTACGTTCAACACCATTGAGCTTCATGCAAGCATGGACTCCCATATCTAATGTGGAGAGAAAACATTGCTACTCAAACAAACTTTCATTGACTGTGTACTCTGAGGTTACAGCTACTACTGGAAAATTAAGGTCCAAAAGTATACCAGGGTCTTGCTAGGAGGAGGAATCTATGCTGTACTGATAAATGCTGTTAACTGTTTAATTCATAAAATGCTGTTTATGAATTAAAGGTGCCTTTAACATGAGATCATAGCATTAGTAGATTGGTAGATTGGGATTTGGGCATTGTCCATAGGCCCCAGTAACTAATCCAGGCACATCATTTGTCAGCCCATCATTGCCGGGGCAACCATTGAGCCTTACTCACTTTTCGAATCTCCCATTTCCCCATTCGCCAGTACATTTTCTTCCAAAAGAACTGTTTGCATCATGGGATTTTGGAGGTCTAAGTGAGCCAATAGCCAAAGGCAGGATGCCCTGCAATAGCCTGTATGACACGTCCTCCAAGAAAGACTGAGGGAAATACAGGTTCTTACCCTCCACTCAGGTTGATGAGAAGTAAGGTGTTAGCTGTCCCTCTGGGCACTGTCCAGCTCTCCCAGAGGACAAAGGCATCCAAGGTGCTCCTGTATGTCTTGTACACAGTCCAGAGCCTACTCTACTGTCTTCCATGCCCATCTGTCCAGTGTTTTGTTTGTTTGTTTTTGAGATTTTTTTTTACAAAGGGAAGTGAACATGTTGGATCCTTAAAACAAAATAAAAAATAAAACGTGCCTAATTTTAAATTTTGACAATAGCTATTTTATTTCTATATTAAAAAATAACCCATTTTTCTGTTTTACCATTTGGAGGTCACATTTACAGTATGGAACACTGTATAACATCTGACTAGAATTTATCAATATAGCACTGCTGACTCCCCTGGTGGGGACTAGGTAAAGCTTGCTTTTGGTTGGGTTCCAAGGAGTATTAAGCAAGGAGAGAAAACAAATAGCAGACACCATTACTTTCTCAATGAATTAGCCTTTTACATCAGTTACCATGTTGCAGGGATTAACTGATAATCTGAGGAATGCTAATACATGAAGAACATATCCTGCATGTGCTGAGAGGCTCAACTGATGCTCAGCATTTAGCTGGTGCTCATGGGTCTCTTTCTGTGCTGGCTACTCTGCTCTTTTGTGTCTGCATAGACACCAAATTTTACTATGGCAGGTTTCTCATATCAGACAATACAAACCTTAGAAATGGAGTATGTAGTCTATTATTACTGGAACTTATCTTCGTTTGCTCATTCATATACTCATGCTTACACAGGTGAAATGAGAGGGATCCATCTTTTTTATTGAATACTTTAACTGGTACAAGTGAGGAAAACCAAGTCCCAGAAAGATGAAGTGGCTTGCTTAAAGTTTTCTATCAGATCAAAGATCATGGTGGGTTCTTGGCTGGGTCCTTTGTATTGAGCATCTCTTCTGCATCCTACTTATGGACTTGATATTTCCACTTTTAAGGTTCTTCAAGTTATTCCAGAGCAGTGGTTCTCAACCTATAGGTTGTGACCCCTTTGTGGTTGAACAACCCTTTCACAGGGGTCACCTAAGACCATCAGAAATATCAGATACTTATACTACAATTCACAACAGTAGCAAAATTACAGTTATGGAGTAGCAAAGAAAGTAATTTTATGGTTGGGGTCACCACAACATGAGGAACTGTATTAAAGGGTCACAGCATCAGGAAGGTTGAGTAACACTGTTGCTGAGTGTGTGTGTGGGGAGTCATGTACCAGTCCTGGATGGCCTGTGAGAGGGTAAGCTAGAAACAGAGATAAAACACTTTGTTTGTGGGTAATACAATTCTGAGATTCCCTGAAGATGAATTCCCCTGTTCTCTGGACTTCCCTACTCTGCTTTGTCACAATGGTAAAAGCAGGGAGATGGGAAGAGAATGATAGATATGGGGAGCCTTTGCTGGACCTCCAATAAAGGCAGCACTGTGAGTATTATTGAACAGCAGCAGTAAGCACAGAATGTGTTTCCAGCCAAGACACCAGAGATAACTCAATCTTCATCTTTTAAAAAGGAAATACCTTGTTTGTCATATGTAGAAATTGGAACCCTTGTAGGTTTCTAGTGAGAATGGACAATGTCATAGTTGCAAGAAAGTGTGGTTGTTTCCTTAAAATGAAAATTGAATCACCATGTGTCTTAGTGACTATTCTATTGCTGTGAAGAGATAGAAGGACCAAAGTAAACTGTATAAAAAGGAAACATTTAATTGGGGGATTGCTTACAGTTTTGGAGGGTTAGTCCATGAGCATCATGGCAGGGAACACGGTAGCATGTAGGCCAGCATGACACTAGAGCAGTAACTGAGAGCTTTGACTCCTCATTCACAGGCAGCAGGCAGAGGGAGAGACTGGCACTGGCAGGGACTTTTGATACCTCAAAGCCACGCCCCCTCTGCAGTGACACAGCTCCTCTAAAAAGATTGCACCCTCTTCAGTAAGGCCCATAGCTCTTGCTCCTTCCTAAACAATTCCACTAACTGAGGCCAAACATTCAAATATATGGACTTATGGGGGGTATTCTCCTTCAAACCACCACACCAAACAGAATGGTCCTGTAGTTGGAGTTTTCTCCAGTTCTGCTCAGGCCTGCAGTTGCTCAGATCCAAGTAAACACACAGAGACTTATATTACTTATAAACTTCATGGCCGTGGCAGGCTTCTTGCTATCTAGTTCTTATATCTTAAATTAACCCATTTCTGTTAATCTACAAGTTACCACGTGGCTTGTGGCTTACTGGTACTTCGCATCTTGCTTTTCATGGCAATGGCAGCTGGCAGCCTCTCCTAACCAAGCCTTACACTTCCTAGAATTCTCCTCTCTCTTTGTCCTGCCTATACTATACTTCTTGCCTGGCTACTGGCCAATCATTGTTTTAGTTATCAACCAACTCAGAGCAACACACATCTACAGCACACAGAAAGGCATCCCCAGCATAATCCAGAATTCTGTTTATGTTTATAAGCCTCAAAAGAATGAAAAGTAGGGACTCCAATATTTAGGAATATACTCATGTGCACATCAACTTTATTCCCTATAGCCAAGAGGTTGAAGGAATATAAGTTTGTATCAATACATGCATGAGAAAATAAGATAAGGTATGTATACAGAGTGGATTGTTATTCAGCCTTAAAAGGGAACAAGTTTTGATAAATCTGTCTATCATATCTCACTATACATACATATAAGATACACACACACACACATATATATATATATCACAAGATGAATATACTCTGAAGACATTGTATTAAGTGAAATAAACTAGACATAGAACAGATGTGTGATTTCCCTTATATAAGGTGTCTAGAAGACCCTAATTATTAAGAACAAAGATTACAAAGTCAATTGACAGGGACTTGGCAGAGGGATATAAAAATGATTGTTCAATGACTATGGATGTTTAATTTAGGAAAAAGTTCTAAGGTGGAAGGTAATGCTGTTAATGCTTTCAGTGTCATGGAACTGTGCATGGGTGAAGTGAAACAAAAAGGAAGTATTTTTTCATCCCCTGTCAAAGCAAAATTTCTAATTGTTGCTCATTAAAAATTGTTCCATTTGCACTCTGTTGTTGTCTTTCTTCTTCTGTGACTCCTGGGAGCCTGGGAACTACAGATAGGACTCAATGTATTAATTTAGCCTATTAGATAGATATAAGAGCAGTGGGTTGTTTATTTTAAGTCCTGTTTATATTTTTGTAGTTCACACGTAGTAGACACTTGGGGAGAATAAAAGAAAAATAACACACACACATATCACAATAATGTCTCATAATAATGTAATAGTTCACAAACTTAGGTAAAGAATAATTCATTTTTTTCTGTGACTAATAATAAATTCTAACTCTTTGGATTAATATTCTGGAGTTGTTACAGAATTACCCTCCACCCACATGGGCTTCCTACCTTCTTCCTGTGGTTCCATCCTATTTCTGGGGTAAGAAAGCATTTATTGCCATCTGTCCACTCTGGCATCCACAGCAGTGCCATTTAACAAAGCTGGTCTTTGACTGTTGGTATTTGTGCTAGTTGTGTTTAAGGTCAACTTGACACAGGGTAGAGAGATTCTGGAAGAGCGAACCTCAGTTGAGAAAATGCTCCCACCAGATTGGCCTTCAAACAAGCATGTGGTGCCTTTTCTTGATTGATGCTTGATAGAAGGTCCAGCCCTGGGCTGGTGTTCCTGGGAGCTGCAATAAAACAGGCTGAGCAAGCCACAGAGAGCAGGCCAGTAAGCAGCATTCCTCCAAGGCTTCTGCTTCCCTTCCTGGTGCAAGTTTCCTACTTTGAATGCCTTCCTTGAATTCCCTTCATGCAGGACTGAAATTTTCTCTCCAAGTTGTCTTTGATTATGGTGCTTTATCACATCAATAGAATCCCTTACTAAGACAACATTAAACACCCATACCCAAGATTTGAAACTAGGATTCACATGTAAGATAGAACTTAAGACATGTGTGTTTCTGGGGGCAAGAAATTAGAGAACAATCCTATTCTCACACACACATACAAAACCTAGTAATAAACAGAACTAAGGAAATGGAAACCTCTTCAATAAAAACTTGAAGATACTGGAGAAAGAAATTGAGGAAGACACTAGAAGATGGAACACCTCCCATACCTGTGTATTGGAAGATTTAATATTGTGACAATGACTGTGGTCATCTTACCAAAAGCAATCTACAGACTCAGGGAAATCCTGATCAAGATTCCTATGTCATTCTTCACAGACATAGAGAAAAAGAATCCAAAAATTGATATGGAGGCACAAAAGACCAAAGCTAGCCAAAATGAACAAAAAGAATACTGCAGGAGGTATCATCATACTTAATTTCAAATTACACTACAGAGCAAGAATACTAAAACTGCATGGTACTGGCCCAAAACCAGATACATAGATCAGTGTAATAGAATGGAGGTCTTGATGTAGGTCTATATAACTGTAGTTACCTGTAGCTATCTGTCTCTCAGCCCCAAGACTCCACAGATCAGGGTCTTAGGACACAGGGGAGAACAGAGGCTAGTGGCCTTGAATAGTACTGGCAAAGAACCACTCAGTAGTCTGCATCTGTGACAGATTATTTATTGGGGTAACAGGCTAGTTTATATATAGCTTGAAGACAAAGGAATAAGCGAAATACACCTAATTTGCATACTCTGGTCAGATTGAGGACTGGCAGGGGTTATCAGTTGAAAGAGTTCTTGTGCAGGGGGAAGTGCAGAGAGGGAACTGGAACGTTGTAGCAGCAGCGGTGGCACATCCTTTAGTTTATAAGCTGACAAGCTGTCAGCAAAATAACAGATGTCGACGCCAGCTTTCTGGCAGGGAGGGAAAGACTTGCTCGCTTTTAAAATGAATGACTTTTTGTCCCTATAAAGTGGATCCAGGTTTTCAACCCGAGTCGGGAATGAACACCTGACTCCTGTCAGAAATCTCTGAGAGATTTTGGGTGCAGACACACTCCACCTACTTCTTTGGTTCTGGAATTCCACAACCTGGTTTTGACAAACATGCCAAAACTGTAGTTTGGAAAAAAGACAGCATCTTAAATAAATAGTACTGGGAAATCTGAACTCCTCCTTTCCTCCCTTCCTCCTTCTCTCTTTCCTTTCCTTCCTTCCTTTTCTTTCCATCTTTTTTAAAGAAAAAAGCAAACTTTTATTTTTCAAAAGGATTTGAATATGTTACAAATGTATCTCCTTATGCTAAAAGCTCAATATGTGGTGTGGTGATACTGTGTTCCCCAAAATATTGTGCACCCCAATAAACTTATCTGGGGTCAGAGAACAGAACAGGCACTAGATATAAAGGCCAGAAAATGGTGGCACTCATACCTTTAATCCTATCACTTGGGAGGCAGAGATCCATCTGGATCTCTGTGAGTTTAAAGCCACATTGGAAAGAGCCAGGCATGGTGACTCATGCCTTTAATATTAGGAAGTGAGCCTTTAATCTCAGGAAGTGATGGCACAAAGCAGAAAGGTATATAAGGCGTGAGGACCAGGAACTAGAGCCTGGTTAAGCTTTTAGGCTCTGAGCAGCAGTTCAGCTGAGAGCCATTCAGATGAGGACTCAGGCTTCCAGTCTGAGAAAACAGCCAGAAATATCAGGAAGGAATTGGCAAGGTGAGGTAGCTGTGGCTTGTTCTTCTTCTCTGATCTTCCAGTGTTTACCCCAATACCTGGCTCCAGGTCTGATTTTATTAATGAGACCTTCTAACAATTTGTGCTACAATGTGGTATTTGAAACAATATCAATAAAGTAATTTTAAACAATAATAAATTCCTCTGCATCAAAGAATTTTGCAATTGTCTCTTATCTAAGGATAATTATCTAAGGATTACACCCAGGAATAATGGTAAGTGAAATACGGGAGCTTTTTCTAGTAGTGCCTGGGAGGTATCCAGGACTTAAACCTGAATTTTAACATATGGAAAAATGAAACTAGATCCTTGTCTCTCACCCTGCCTAAAACTCAACCATAAAATGGATCTCAACATAAGAAGATCTGATGCACTGAAATTTCTAGAGGAAAAAATAGAGTGTATGTTTTAATTTATAGGCTCAGATAAGGACTTTTGAATCAGACTCTAGTAGCATAGGAAATGAGACCAACAGTCTGCAATTGAGATCTCACGGACCTAAAAATGCTTCTGTACAGCACAGGACATTATGAAGCAAATGAGTAGGCAACCCACAAAGTACAAGAAAGTCTTTGCCAGCTATACATGCAGCAGAGTATTAGGTCTAGAATATCCAAGACCTAAAAAACCTAAATATCAAGACAATAACCCAGTTTAAAATGGGCGATAGAACTTAATAGAAAATTGTCAGGAGAAGAAATGTGAATGGTTAGGAAACACTTAAAAATGATTTCAACATCTTTAGCCACTAAGGAAATGCAAATCAAAACTACTTTAAGATTCTATCTTACCTCAGTCAGGATGGCTATCATCAAAAACACAAATAATAACAGATGCTGGCATGGATACAATATGGGTAGGAATGTAAACTAGTGGAGTCACTTTGGAAATCAGTCTGGAGGTTTATCAAGAAACTAGAAATGGCACTGCCATGTGATCTAGCTGCACCACTCCTGAGCAGATATCCAACGGGCTTAATATCCTATCCAAAGACATTTGAACATCCATGTTCACTGTTCCATTCGTAATGTATAGTGTGATGACTAATCTTGGTTAGTAACTTGATTATATCTGGAATCAACTAAAACCCAAGCAGCTGGGCACACCTATAAGAGACTTGCTTGATTGAATCATTTGAGTTGGGAAAGACCCATCCCATTCTGGGCCTCAACTTTTAGTGGTAACCCACATAGAAGACTCAGAAAAGGGAAGCTTTTGCTTTTTTGCCTGTTTGTCTTTATTCTTGGTAGCAAGTTAATTATATTCCAATATAAACTGAAGATCCACATTTCTCTAGGAACCCCCTGGGGTTCCAGCACTAGATTGGAACTGTTGAGGCATCCAGTCTCATGGAGTGAGAACTGCTAGATTCCTGGCTTTTCTGTCAGGAGATAGTCATTGTTGAACTGCCCAGGTCAATCTGTTAGCTACTCTAATAAATCACCTACACATACATATATTCACACTATGGTAGTTTAAATGTAATTGCCCCCCCCCATAAGCTCATTGAGAGTGGCACAATTAGGAGTTGTGGCCTTGTTAGAGAAAGTGTGTCACTGTGGAGGCAGGTTTTGAGGTCTCATATATGCTCAAGCCACACCCAGTGTTTCAGTTCACTTCTTATTGCCTGTGGATCAAGATGTAGGACTCTCAGCTTCTTCTCCAGCACCATGTCTGCCTGCATGCTGCATGTCCCACTGTGATGATAATGGACTGAACCTCTGGAACTGTAAACCACTCCATTAAATGTCTTCATTTATAAAAGCTGTTGTGGTCATGGTGTTTCTTCACAGCAATAGAAGCCCTAAGATACACACACACACACACACACACACACACACACACACCATGCATTCTATCAATTCTGTTCCTTTAGAGAACCCTAGCTAGGTTGGAAGAATGAGACAGGAAGAAAGAAGAGAGGTTGTGGTCTTCAGATGAAGTACAGTTCCCATTTAAAGGTGAGGAATATCTATTGGAGAATGCCCCTCATTGATGGCATTGAGGCACTGAATAATATCCACAAATAGTCTGATACCATTTAAGATATCACTATGCAAAGCTTGCCTGAGACATGTATCTGTCCATTTTCTTTATGGGATGAGTCAAATGGCAATTTTTTGATTAATGTCTGTCTTCAACAGACTGGTTGTGTTGTTCTGAAACACGGTACTGTGGTGGTTAGAACAGAGACCACATTTCTCAGTATAAACTAAGAGGGTAGTAAACAGGTTGGATAGAGCAACTTTTATATAAGGGCTGGATTAAGCCATGCCCAACTCTAGAAGATTCAACATGATTCCCCATTTAGAGTTCTCTTCTAGACATTTGAGAGTCTTATTTAGTTGGGCAGGCAGCATTGCAGCTCAAGTTTGTAGGGAGAGAAAGTACAGATGCCAAGTTGTGAGTGGATATAGTCCTGAGAGGATGTCTGTCTGTCTGAAACTCTGCCTTAGTTGGTTGTTTCATGTTGGAATGTCCCTGGGTTTTAGTGCGCGGGTTTAAAACTGATTTCACACAGTCCCTTGAAGTTTCTTGTACTCTCTCACCCACACTTAATCCTCCTCCTCTGCTTCTACTGCAATAAACCCATCAGCTGGCTTTAGAATGTGGTAGGCTGTTATCTATAGGAAGCCAGGGACTGCTCATTCTTCACTTAGTTCTCTGCCTTCGTCTCAGTGCCATACTCCGCTTCTACTGGATGGGAAGGCAAAAGGTACAGGTGGATGAAAGCAGATTACGAACATAGGCCAGCCCATTGTTGGCAAATAAGCAAAACCCAAAACACTGCAAGCTGAAGTGACTCCATATAAATCATTTGTGAGTGAAGGGAAAGGCTGGATATAAGTTTTTGAATAACTTGGGATTTCAGGTCCTGTGGCTTTGGCTTTTAATTCTCCTTGGTTAGAACTAAACCCAAATTGCTCTCTGAGAGTATTTTTATTGGCTATGGTCTTCCTTTGTATGATCTCATTCTGAAAATAATGCTTTTATGTTTGGGAACGTGTGCTCATTAAGCTCCTCAACTTTGACCTGATGTTACTGTATTGAGTGTCAAGGAGCACAGGGCAGGGCATTAATGAGAAACCGAATGTCTGTGTTCAACCCCACAGCAGCACTGGTGTCAAAGGCTCACTGGAAAGAGTCAGAATCTAGAAAGTCTCACTGAAGGCTGCTGAGGCACCCTGTTCCCTTTAAAGGTTGAGTTAATAGCATCTACTCAAACATTTCAGTAACGTTTTTGTTATATGGCATGCAATGGAAAACCACCATGATTAGAACTTGAGATTGAGATTGCTTTCATTAATACCCCTGTAGCTCACACTGCTGGAGAAGTAGATCAGGAATCAGATGGCAGGAATGGCAGGAACTGGGGAAGACTGTGGACTCCAGTGTCAGAATCAGTGGAGATTTTGCTGGAGGAAGCTGCTTTGTGACCCCTATGTTCTTACACTGTCAAGGCTGTTTGTTCAGGATTGAAATTCAAGGAGAATTTTGCTGCTTTGGTGGAGTGGGTGTCTGCTCTTGAACCATTTGAACACAGCTAGAAAGCTGATGAGTTGTGTGTGGATGGATGTGTCTAACATTTTGATATGATGGTTTTCATCCTCTTTCTATTTCCTCTCCTAAATGCATTTTTACTTTTCTCTTCTCTATGTTGCACAAAACCTATCACTGTAAACTGCATCACCAACTTCCCTTTGCCAACTCTGCTGGCACTATGGCTTTTTTTTGGGTCCTGGAAATACTGCATTAGGGGATTGGTGATAGCTCAGTTGTTAAAGTGCTTGCTATATCAGTGTGAGGACCTGAGTATTATTCCTAAAAAGCTAAAAAGCTGATCACCCTGGGGCAGCCCTGTAATCCCAGCACTGGGGAGACAGACACACATGGATCCTTGAAGCTCACTGGCCAAATTGCTGAGCTCCAGGTTCAGTGATAGACCTTATCTCAGAAGTAAGGTGGAGAGCCTCTAAGGAACGACACTGAAAGTTGACCTCGGGCCTCCTTGTGCACATATATGTATGCAACCCTGAACATATGTGAACCCAACACCCAAATCCATGTTAATCAACTCACAAAAGGAGAGCTTTAACTTTTGTTGATACTTATGTAGGTACCAATCTATGATCAATTGGCCTTTTAGCACTGGACCATTGGAAGCATATCACATCAAATTTGTGGTAGGAAAAAAAACCATACCTGTTACCTCATGGCCAGGGAGTAAAAAATGAGGATGGGAGGTGGGATAAGGGTGGAAAAGGGGCGAGGGAAGAGAGATAATGAAAGGGATCCCATTGGCTCTTTCAAGGCATTACCAGGGACCTAAGGACCTTGTACCAGGCTCTGTCTCTTAAAAGTAGTGTCAACCTGGAGATCAGGCCTTCACTAAATAGGCTTATGATAAGGAACAGCCAGCATCAAAACCAAAGTGTATGAGAGGAGAGGAGAGGAGAGGAGAGGAGAGGAGAGGAGAGGAGAGGAGAGGAGAGGAGAGGAGAGGAGAGGAGAGGAGAGGAGAGGAGAGGAGAGGAGAGGAGAAAGACAGAGCAATGGGATGCCAGGGGAGTTCTTTCTCACACTTCCTGCCTGTGGGGCTCCCTTCTCCACAGCCTCACTTCCAAACTCACACTTTTAGCTCTGTGACTCTGAGGACTCCTTAATGTCACTAGAACCTAGGAGCCTCAACAACTCTAATACACATCCTTACTCCTCCATGTCTTTGTAAGTAGTTTCTTTCTTAATTTAAAACTCTTGAACGAATATTGATTTATATCAGAAACTGGTCACATTGAGTCCAACTACGTCATGTCAAGAGCTGCATAGCTATCTGAATTCCATATTGATCTCATTAGAATTACAGCAAATTTATATAAAAGCATTTACTATTCTAATGGGAAAGTACAAGGAACGATCTTTTAAAAAAATCCTTAGCATACATACGGAACATGAGCAGGGTTTTGTCTGGCCAATATTCTTTAAAAAACTATCCATGCCTGACTACAAAGCACATGTGGTTGGGTCCTTTGACTCTACCCTACTCTAGGGCATACAGAAGCTTGCCCTGATGACAGGGATGGCTTGGGAGTGGTCAAGAGATGAAATGGGACAGGTAGAAAGAATAGTATTCACAATGTTGGAGCTATGGCTTGGTTCTACTCTTCTTAGTTACTGAGGCTTCTAAGTGGGAGAGTCTCCTTGAAAGTAAAGCCACACAAAAGAAAGCAGAGCTGAGGGAGAGGGACAGAGTCCCAACAACATGGCTGTGGCATGGCTGTGATGTCTGGCAACACCTGGAACCATACCAATAACTTGTTATATTTTCGTTTTTAGATTGCACATTTTTAGTACTCAAGTCAGTAGAATCAATTTAGGTTGGGTTTTCTAGTATCTGCAATAGAAAAAGGACTGGGAAATATATAATATTAATGATTTTTTTTACTATTTAATTTTTATTTTTTAAAAAGTCCCTTAAGAGAAAGTGCTTAGGAGGGGTCTCAGATTCAGAGATGGTCTTTCCCTCTCTGAATAAGCATTTTACACTGTTTTATGCAAACAATTCTGCTTTGGAGAAGCATTCACTTCTAGGTAGTATCTAGAGCTTTACTGTCATTATTTTTATGATTAATATTATGTATGTACATACATTTTTCAAATGCCCCAAAGATGTTACTCATTGCTCTACATTATTTTTCTACTTTATTATTCTTTGTCTTGATTCCATCATCTATTTTTGCTTTATCTTATCTGGTTTTATTTTATCTCTGTGAGCTTGTCTAATTTATTTATTTATTTTCTTAGCAAAGGCAACATGTAAATGAATAGATAGACCAAATGACAAAAAAATTCTGAAGCTGCTGTTTACATTTCTATTGTCAACCAAGAACATCTGTTTCTTTTGAGAAGATATCTCTACAGTGTGTTACCAACATCACTGCCTGCCAGTAAGAGATAATGTGCATAATCTTGCATTTCTTAATAGGCTTGTGGCTCTACTTAATGTTCTTGCCAAACAAATTATTGTTTTGCAAGAAAAGCACTGGATCTTATTTAGGTGGTTATATAATTTCTCTCACAATGAAAATGTAAACAGGACAGGGCTGCGTGGACAAGCAGGGCACCACATAGGGACATTGGCCTAAATTACTGGCTTGGCCACTGGTCCCATAATATCACTGAGACTCCTGTGTATTGTTTCATAAACAAAATATTTTGTGGTTGGGGGTCATTCTCTCCTGCGTTCTCTCTTCCAAAGGGTTCTCTTGTACCACTGAATCTAGTCCCTGGCTCTCTTGATGCTCAGTTTCTTCAAAGGCATTCTCTCCCTGCTCAAGGTGTTCTGTGCACTGCCATAATGTCTCCTGAACAATATTTGTTAAACCCTTGAATAGGCATGGTACGGCTGGCTCAAGTCCCTACTGTAGCTCTCTAACTGCGTCTGATTTCAGAATCACCTAGGAGGGTGCGCCAATGCTCTGTCACATGGCCACCAATGCCAGCACCAGTTCTCCTGGGCCACCCGTCCTCCTTACTGTGTTCTTTTGAGGTTCTACTCATGCTTCTTCTCAGCTCCAGTGCCACCTTTAGTAAGTTCCCTTCCTTCTGTCTGCATCTCACCTCGTTTGAAATCAGTGAAGGAAATCTGCCCTCGGTCTCACTTTACATAGATCCCTCTTATCTATGAAGCATCATGGAGCACATGTGCAGAGGCTGGCACTGTGTCACACACAGGAGCGTGTCTGCCATTTTCTCTAAAGAGTACATAAACGTGTATTTTATATGTTTTGGAATGTCTTATTTCTTTAGAATAAATTCAAAACTCCTTCAGAGAAACTATCAGGTTTTTCCTTAAAATGTTCAGCACAGAATGAATGAAATAGATATGATTATTGTGAGATCTGAAATTTAGTTTCACATTTGCTTTGGGGTTAGCTGTATACCTTTATTTTTTGAGTCATTTAATTTCTCATTAAAAATAAGAAAAATAAAAGATCCTTTCCTGGATCCAGACTGGCCTCGAACTCACAAAGATCCACCTGCCTCTGCCTCCCGAGTGCTGGGATTAAAGGCGTGCGCCACCACTGCCTGGCCAGGGGCTCTCTTAAAAGCAAACCACATAATGGCAGCCAAAGGAATGTCTGTGAGTGATGAGGGGCATGTTTTTATAAACATAATCTACATCCAAGGGGTCTCAATTAAACATGAACTTTTAGGCTCCTGGTGATTTAATGTGGTCAGGAAACTGAATTCTAGTCAATGAGTTATATGTCATTACTGTGCCCAGTTATAAACCAAACTATGTGCTGGTGTAATTCACTGAATTTGTTGAACCTTGGGTGGATGAGGAAAGACACAGGATGGTCCACTCTCTGAAAGGGTACATTTGTTATACTTCTAGGCCATTTTATTTGTGTTTCAGAATTGAGCTCTGCCCAAATGGGATGTGAACAGAACTCAAGTGCCCCAAGTCTTTACCTGGTGTATAAAATCTACCCATTCATGTCTTCCCATTCATCCTACTTTCTGCCTGGATCATGAATTCCAAGGATCATGGAGACACAAGATGAAAATAATGGAGGTACCAAGGAATGTCACAGAACATGGAACATCTATCCATTCCTGAAAGGAGGTGAGTGAGAAACAGATCTCAGAGTGTCCTGCTTTTTTTTTTAAACAGTTATAACCATTTAGCCTAAGGAATACACATCTTATGGGCTAAAAAGAAAGATAAATCTCTTGGATATGGTTTACTACTCAGAATGCTCATAGATGTAGTTTCTTCTATGTACATGATTGCTTTCATGATTTTTTTTGCCCAATGATTAAAAAGCTTCAGTCACTTTATGGAAAATCCTGGACTGCAAGCTCAGTGAAGGCATGGCCATGCCTGTCTTATTTCCACTCATTATAGTTCTTAGCACATAGTAGATACATAATATAGTAGGTGCATTTTTTGGTATCCATGGTGATAAGTTCTGGGATGTCCTACAGATACCAACTCTGTGGGTGCTCAAATATCTTAGGTAAAATGGTGTAATATGTATTTGCATAGAACCTGCGTGTGTTTTCCTATATGTATTAGTCTTCAGATTATTTATTTTAATGCAATGTAAATACTATGTAAATAGTTAATATACAGCATTGTTTAGTGAATAAGATAGAAAGTCTGTACATATTTAGCATAGATGTAATTTTGCTCCCAAGTATTTTTAAAATAATTGGTTAAATCACTGATGTGGAATCTGCAGTTCTAGATGACCAACTGTACTTTTAGGGAAAAAACCAGTCCTATTAAGTGAACACGATAAAGGTGCATATAGGGTTTCTGGTCTATTTCGTGTCTGGACCAAATCATACATACTTAGGCACTGCAAATTTATTAAAATATCTTTATGCAGAAACCCCATGAGCTAAAGTGAAAATACTAAAATAAATGGGAAATTGTTTTTAAATGTTAGATAATCTCGGGTGTCGGTGGCACATGCCTTTAATCCCAGCACTGGGGAGGAAGAGCTAAGTGGATCTCTGTGAGTTCGAGGCCAGCCTGGTCTACAGAGTGAGATCCAGGACAGGCACCAAAACTACACAGAGAAATCCTGTCTCAAAAAAACCACACACAAAAAAATTAAATAAATTAAATGTTAGATAATCTCATGATGTGAGGCATTAACAACATGTCTAAAACTGGAGTAAGACCATTGGTCTCCTTGGCAGAAGATACTATGTTCATGTAGAAAACAAACAACAGAAACAGCTCCTGAAGCCAGAGCCTTGCTTGTTTGACAGCTGTAAAGCCCTTGCCCCTGAGGTAGACAGTCGTAAGCCAGTAATCTACTAAGCAGAGAAATGAAGCTTGGGGCCACCCCCACTCTAATTTAAGTTTATAAAAGCATTACCTGGGTCTCCATCAAAATACAGTATATGGATTCAAAGTAACTATGTGACCCTGACTTTGCTCAACTGAATCGAGATTGCATGGCTGTTACCTGAGGAGCTTCACTCCTGTTTCTTGGCTTACTTGGGTACAGCCTAGTGGTTTCCATGGAAATAATGTTGGAAATTGTCCTACTTGTCCGAGTTGTTAGAACTGTCAGCAGAACCTGAGTTACAGCTGTTCTCTTCCTTGTATCCAGAGCCAGCCACTATTAGAAAAAAAAATTGCAGGCACCATGAAGTCTGGACAGACCTCCCACAGCTACAGATATGCAGATGACTGACTAAAAAGGATATTTTTGCTAAATGTTCTAGTAATTAACCAAAAATCTTATTGGATAACTTTGGCATAATTTCATCTAATTTTGTTAAAATTAAGACAACTATTGAAATATCCATTTAATTGATGAGGGATAAGGACTTCACTTAATTGTGGGTGGAAAGACAGATGTCTTTCCTGTCATTAGGGATTAACTGACTTGAATGCTCCTCCCGGAGCACTAGCTTTCATGGTAGCGAAGGTGCTCTGCAAATTTTCAAAGAAAGGAGACAACCAGCAGTCCTCTGAGCTATGATGTCTATGAACCATATCAATGACCAACAGGTCATGATAACCCTAAGGGTGCAGTAGTGGCTCACATACCTTGATGATAACCAACAGCTCTGTAGTTGGACTGAAGAGGGAAAACATGTCTGGTACTAGAAACCTAGGCAACTACTCAGTGCTAGTGAAGTCATGGCACTGGAGGAGAATCTTCAACCATAACTTTAGTAAATCAGAAAAATCTGCAATGACTCTCCTTTAAAGGAAATAAGAGGTAATTATTCTGAGTCAAAAGTCAATGACTATGGCCAGGAATATGGATTCAAATTACAACAGATGATCTGTTGTTATGAGAAAGAGATGACATTAACTTTTCTTTTTTTTAAAGATTTATTTATTATGTATAGTGTTCTGTCTGCATGTATGCCTACAGGCCAGAAGAGGGCACCAGATCTCATTGTAGGTGATTGTGAGCCACCTTGTGGTTGCTGGGAATTGAACTCAGGACCTCTGGAAGAGCAGACAGTGCTCTCAACCTCTGAGCCATCTCTCCACTCCCCCCCCCCTGCCCCTCTGACATAAACTTTTATAGTCACAGAACAAGTGAAAGTCATGAATCAACACATTTTCTGATTTCGTTGGTGGAAGCGTTAGGTAGTTGGTTTTCAGCAGCACAGGGAAAGCTATAGGCTTCAGATGATAAGTTCAAGCATTCTTAGCTTTAGAGTTGGTGGAGGGTAGAGGTCACTAAGCATAGTGATGACTTCTGAAAAGTTCTGCTCACAAGAATGTTAGGCCTGATGTAAACATTTATGTAAATGACTATAAAGAGGCCTGAAGTAGCTCAGAATCATTTGGCTCTTAAATAACAAGTCTCCATCTTTCTCTATCACACTGCTCTATTCAGCAAAGGTCAGTCAGCAAGACTTTCTGTACAGATGTGGTTGTTTCAGAGAACTTTAGGGCATAATAGACAATATTAATGAACTATATAATTGATTTGATAATATTAACATGTAAATCTCATAGTAGGAAATAGATCAAAATGATTTATCAGCAGTCTTAGATGGGGAAAAATCCTGTTCTAATCTAAAATGATTAAAGTCTATGTGTACAGATTAGAATTGAAAAATACCTAGCCTCTACTCACGGAGAATAAAATACATGTGGTAACTAAAGCTCAGCAAATCATCAAGGGCAGAATTTGATCATATTAGCATCTATCACAATCTCTAAAAACAGGTAACACAATAATTTGAGTATACCTGAGCTTTATCTTGGAATATGGAAATTTGGACCAGAATACAATAGAGTTTGTTGATAGTTCCCATGCCATTTGATTACCTTACCCCTCACAGGATGCTAGTTCACTTTATTTCTGTGTTAATAATTATGGTTATTTTTTAATATTCAAGTAATAGTACTCAGGATGTTATAGCTTTTGATATTTGAATTTAATATCCTTATAGGACACTACTGAATTCATTAGTTAGCCATCTGGTTTAGGGTAGCTTGCTGCTATTTCTTTAGGCTTTCGAATTCTTGAAATGTTTTGTACCAATGATCATTTGCATTTTAAATGTGTACATGTGTGTTCATGTAGATACCAGCATCTTGCTGTGACAGTTCATTTTCTTTAGAGCAGAGTGAAATAGAAGTACGACTTCCAAGAAGATAATATTTGAAATGCCAAAGTAATATCATTATAAAGTTTTGTCCCCAAACGTATTACTTTTTAAAAGACACTGTAATAACTTCTATAAGCTCAGAGATTAAAATGAGGCACATTTGTTGTACTATGAAAGTTCTGGAGGTCAGATGTTGTGCTAGATTGAAATAATAACCAGTTTAAAAATAAGGCGTAGACAGGAGCCCTTGTGGAGGCACAAGAGAAACAAGCCCTCTGCAATGATGCTCCTATCTGCATAACTTGCCTTCTTAGCTCAGGAATTCTTTTTCAGAGTCAATAGCCTTGTCCCTTGGATTAGTTTTCCTATTACCCTTTGTATCCCCAGAGTACGTATCCCCAGACTCCATCTGACAAAGACCTTCATAACTGTATTTTATTTATGCATCAATTTTAACTTTGTTCTTGAGAATTTGACACAGGTATTCAATTGGAACATAGTGGAAGAAGAGGTAAAAAGAATATAAGCATGGCAAAGAATATGAGGTAAAGGATAAGAAGGAGTGCCTTCTCCTGGATATGACAGGGTCATTTCACTCACACACTATGGCTTCTGTTTTTACCTGCACAAGATCAAGCCAGTCAAAATTCTGACGTAGACAGAGAATGGGCTGTTCAGGCCCCACCCCTTTCTGAGGAGATATTGGTAATTCATAGTTGCATTCATGGTCTACCCAAAGCATTCAGAATACTTTTGTCATTTTGAAGTGTTGGGATTAAACTCAGACCCTTGACCATGCCAGGCAAGCTCTGGAGCATTAAGCTACATTTCTAGCTTCTCTATTTTCATATTCTTAATTTAGACTAATCCACAAAATCCCTTTTTCCAGGTAAGATAAGAGTCCCAGATGCCAGGGATTAATACCTGGATATCTTATTCAATTTAAAAGGTTATTTCAGCAGGCCTGGGTTGATCAAGCCCTGCATATTTCCAGTGTCTCATGCTTGAGAGATAACTTGTATTTCTTTTAGTATTCCACCTAATAATCTTCTCTGTATACCTCAGTACATGCTGGCACTGTGATTCATTGTGAAAGTAAGTTTATATGTTATTAAGGCTATGTACAACACTATCAGGATGACCTGGCTCATTCAATCGGGTGCTGGAGACAACAGTAGCTAAAGTTAGCTTCCTGGGTTGTGAGTACCTCACAAGGAGCATTTCCTGTCACACACTGTTAGAAAATCATGCCTATTCTGTGCAGTACCAGAGCAGAGGACAGCAGCAAACTTGTTTCTGGACTCTCCTACTGTCAATGAACTCTTGGATTCTCCCCTTCGATTATCTGTGTTGCTTTTCATTGTCTCTTCTTGTTAAGACAAATTGTAGTTGCAATTTTAATAGCATATCTGAGTGAAGTGAGCCCTTTCAGTGGATTATTTGGCTCTAGATTAATCTTTGGGGTTCCCAACATACCACCCTGCCACCTAAACTTACTCCACTAACAGAAAGAAGATTGATATTAGAATGGGGATGTGTGTTTCTCTATATGTGAAATATGTTGTAAAAATACAATATATTATAGAGAATAGGACATATTTAGAAATAATAATCATAAAAGTTGAAACATCATTAGTACATATAAGGAAATCCTCAAGAGCCACATGTTATATGCTGTACCACTATGCAATGAAAGGTTTGGTTAGACAGTAAGGGTATTTCAGCTGCATGCTAAAGTCTATGCCTAGTCTTTGGAAATACACATAGAAATGTCATTCATGTTTCAAAAGTTTAAAAGTAAAATGTATTCCCACATGCCTTTGAAAAAATGATAGCAAATGAACAAAATTTAATTTAACATGTTTTCCTTGCTAATTGACCTAAAATAAACCTATGGTGCAGGAAGACATAAATGGAACTCTTTTTCCTTCTGATAATGACCATCATCTAATGAGCTGAAAAAATTATACCAGGAAATTATGTCCATTCTCTTAGAAGAAAGGTACTTGAGCTAATAAGCCAAACTGAAATGTTAATGATTAAAAAGGGGGTAAGTTACTGTGACTCAGGATAGAAAACAAATTATGCGAGATGGACATCTACAGCAAACATTTCTCATTTTATTTTTCCCACATCCAAAGTGTCTGTTAAATTACTTTAGTAGTGTGTGTGTGTGTGTGTGTGTGTGTGTGTGTGTGTGTGTTAGTATTACTGTGATAAAACACCATGACCAAGGCAACCTATAAAATAAAGTGTTTAATTTAGCTTATGGTTTAAGAGGGTTATAGTCCGTGATGGTGGAACAAAGGTATGGCAGCAGGAACAGTTGAGAGATTACATCTTGATTCATAAATAGGAGGCAGACAATGATCTAGAGACACAATGGGAATGGCAAATGTGTTTTGAAATCTCAAACTAACCTGTATGACATGCCTCATCCAACATGGACAAACCACCTAATCCTTCTCAAACAGTTCTACAAATTGGGGGAAAAGATACTTACATCATTCTCATTCAAACCACCAGTGGGGTATGTGTGTGTGTGTGTGTGTGTGTGTGTGTGTGTGTGTGTGTGTGTGTGTGTTGTGTATGTATTTACTGACAATCAGTGTAGGGCTGGACTTCATAATACATGCACAAATAGAGCTAAGATGCCCCATGTGCTTATTAGAACAAGCTAATCTTAGAAAACAATCTCAAAGAGCACAGAGAAGCAGGGAGGTCCTTGTGGCTGGCTGTGCTCAAGCTCTGGCCAACAGGGATCAGCAACATGAAGGATGCTCATGACAATGCTTGTTCTTCACGGCCGGGAAATGGGATACAGGACTGAGAAAGAGGCTCCAACGTTAGTGCTCAAGATCCATTGACAGTAATGATGCGACATCTAACTTAAACAGCCACGTCCTATGGTTGTAGGGTCCATTCCATGTTGTTTGGTTGAGTCCTCACAATAAATGAATGAGAGTGTTTTGTTCCTGTGTTTATAATGCTAGTCCCAAGACTCTAACAGAGGGCAGAGCCTGATTTCTCATGGAAATGGAACTGCTGTGATGTCTACATTCTGTAGGATAAATTGCACAGAACATCTGGTTTTGCACCATACAGCCACCACTGCTTCATTGTGGTTCCCGTAGTGCCATCTGTGCACTTGCCTTATGGTGCCTCTCACACCGCTGCCCTTGGATTTATGTTTGTAACTCTTTGTTTTCAGCCAATATCACTCTTTGTAAGGGTAGACAAGGCTTTCTGCACGTTGCATTGTGTCTTGCCCATTGCCATCTGCTTAGCAGTTTTACTCAATAGCTTTTCCTATTATAATGGGAAATTAACTCTCTTTGCTATTGTCCTGTAAATTATATGCAGATAATACAATTTTATTATATCTTGATTTTTTAAAAATAATTTCTCTCTAGTATGTGTTTAATAAAAATATCACCTATATACAAATAAAAAATTTGTAATGTTGGATTAACCATATCACTCTTGGTGATGTATTTTTGTTTTGTAAAGGGAAATAGGTAAAAGTCATGGTACTGTTTGGAGGGAAAGATAATCTGAGTGCCCCAATGTTTCTAATTTGTTGGATATTGACAATCCCAGGGCACATCTAAGGGAGATTCAGAGTGCTTCTATGTTTGAGACACCATAGGAAAGCCATTGGCTGATAGTATCCAATGACACTGAATTGGGACACAGAGTTTGGTAGCTTGTGGAGGTCATGGATTTGATCCCCAGCACCATAAACAAAAATACTTTTTAAAATAAATCATTTTCTGTGCGCTGGTGTGAAGGTGCCAGATACCCTGGAACTGGAGTTACAGACAGTAGTGAGGTGCCCTGTGGGTGCTGGGAATTGAACCCGGGACCTATGGAAGAACAGCTAGTGCTTTTAATTGCTGAGCCATCTCTCCAGCTCCCAAAGAAAATATTTTAAGAAAATAAACTTAAAAAATGAATGAATGGCAAATTTACAGTTTAATTCAACAAATTTCCAGATTTTAGCTACCCCTGCAACTCTCCTCACTTCTCAGGAAATACTGTTCATTTTCACTCTTTCCTTGGGAGTGACATAACTCTGTCCACAGTAGGTTAGAAATCTCTGTCTCTCTCTTTCTCTGTGTCTCCCTTCTGCTTCTCTCTCTCCCTCTCTCTCTCTATCCCTCCTCCCTCTCTGCCTCTCTCCTTCTTTCCCTCTCTCCCTCTCTCTTACTAAGTCAGGGAAACTGGACAGAATGAGACATTTCTAAACTTTAAAATCTTTTTCTTCACTGGAACAGATGAATAAGAGTAAATGATTCCTTTACCATGAAATATTGATTATTTATACCATGACAATGCCTACAGAAGTCTGCCTTTGAAAAATAAGTTTTAATGTATTTGATGTGAAAGAAAATATTGATTTTTTTCAAACTTTGCAAAGATAAAGTCTGGGAGAAGAGGAGGGAGGGGAAAGTATGTGGTGCCTCTGTTTTTTTCTTGCCTATCATCTTCTCCAATATCTCTACGACTTTCATTCAGGTTTTCACATTCTCCCTTCTCTCAGATAGACTGCCTCGCTTACAGAATCCTTGCAAGACTAAGGCTTTCCTGCTCAAACCATGAAGTAGAAAAAATATCACAGCTAAGACCAAAACCATTCTTATCAATCTTAATGGTTTATGTTTCTTGTAAATAAATAGATCTTCTTAATGAGAGTAAATGGTAATCTCTACCATCTCTTTGCTTCGCCCATTTCTTAGTGCTTCAGACAACAAGTGAAAGGAAACACTGCTTTTCCTCTTGCCCGCCCCCAATAAGATGAACATTTAATCAATTAAAAAGGAAATAGAAAAGAAAAAGGTTGACAGTATGGCTAAGTGAAGAAGTACATGCTTAGCATGACAAAACCGTGGATTTGGACCCTAGCAAGAGGAAAAAAAAGGAGGGGGGCTTGTGAATAGTTATGTTAAAATATAAGATATAAAAAAATAATTGATAAAAGTGAAAACAAAGTAATTACCAAATTTTACACAGAAAAGGGGCAAGGAGTCTGAAGCCACAGAAGCATTTATGCTGTTGACATGTTGTGGTTGATAAGTTGTCTGTTTCCTCTGCTTCATGGGTCTCATGTAGCTCAGGCTATTCTCAGACCTCTTACGTACCCCAACCTAATGCTGAACTTCTGATTCTACTGCCTCTGCCTTCTAAGAGCTGGGATTATATGTGTGCACCACCACTCTTGGCTTTATGTGACCAGAGAAAGGACTCAGGGCTTGTGCGTTTTAAGGAAGCATTATAACAAGTGAGCAACATCACAGCCTGAAAAAAATCTTTCTTGAAATTATTTATACAAAGAAAACTCACAAAATACACAAAGAAAGAGAACAAGAAAGGAATAGAATACAATTAATCTGTCATATATTTCATCTGCAGTTAATAATTTATAAGCATTATTAGAGTTTTACTATATTCTATAGTTTATACTTTTATAACTACTAAATCTATGCTTACATATTTTGTTTTTGAGACAAGATCTCTTTATGTAGCCCAGGCTGGCCATGAGCTTCACATTCTCCTGGCTTAGCCGCTTGGGTACTGGAATTACAGGTGTGTCCCAACATGCCTCACTCTACATTTCTTTCTTATTGATATATAATTTCTACAAGATAAAATTTTTGAATGATTATATGAGACCCAACAGATACGTGCAGTTATGGAGCAGTCCCTGGACCCATGAGAGTGGTTACACCACTCCCTCAAGCTTTCTGCATGGCATTGGCATTCACTTCCACTGAAGCCCAGGAAAGCACCAGTTTACTTTCTTTGCTAATGTATTTTTCTTTTTTAGAAATGGTGGTTGTTTTACGTCTGGTTTCCTTCACTTAAACACTTTGAGATTCATACCTGCTGTCAAACACATTAACATGTTTTCTTTATTCTGGAGTAGTGTTTCATTGTATGGATAATGTTTTTCATCCTGTACCAAATGGATGTTTGGCTAATTTTTAGTCTTTAAAATATTCTGAATAAATTTGTAAAGTTTGGAAGCATGTCTTTATGCGGACTTTTGTTTTCATTTCTGTTGTATAATTACTGAGATATGAGTGGGATCTGGGGATAATCTAAGCATGCAGTTAATCTTATTAAACATCTGAACTCCTTTCCAAAGTAGTCATTCTCCATCCTCATATGCAGAAAGTAGCCTACTCAGTCTACTTTATCACAGTATTTGAGTGTAATCACTTTTGTGTTAATCGTTCTAGTGAATATGTGGTAGTGTCTCAGTATGGTTTCAATTTGCATGACTCCAATGACTTACTTGCTGATCTAGTTTATACATACATATATATACACACACACACACACACACACACACACACACACACATGATATAGATATATAGGATATAGATATAATAGGATAAAAGGGTAGATTATTTAATCTACTTTAAAAAAGCAACAACTTGTTTGAAATGTTTTACATTGCTATGGATTTTAGTTTATTGATACAAATTTAAACTTAATTTTGCTATACTGTGTGTGTATTTTTACTCTTGTTTAAGGAATTATGTTTATACAATTCATTTGAAATTGTAATGTGTAATTAAGAAATACAGATCAATAATTAGTCATTCTTGATAATCAAACTTATAGTCATGTTAGTTTAGTTTTCTAGGTATACATGGATATATTTCAATAATGTAGTTAATCTTCAAACACTTCAAAGACCCCAGAAGAATATATTCTATTATATGTAATTTTACTATGTTAAAGCTAAGACCTTCCTTTTTTATGAGACAGATAAGGGGAAGTGCTGTGGAATGTCATTCTGCATGCTGCAAATGTGTGTTGCTCTGATTGGTTGATAAATAAAATGCTGATTGGCCAGTAGCCAGGCCGGAAGTGTAGGCGGGATAAGCAGACAAGGACAATTCTGGAAAGAGGAAGACTGAGTCAGGAGTTGCCAGCCAGACATAGAGGAAGCAAGATGTCAAGGCAGAACAGAGAAAAGGTACCAAGCCATGTGGCTAAACATAAATAAGAATTATCGGTTAATTTAAGTGTAAGAGCTAGTCAGTAATAAGCCTGGGCTAATGGCCATACAATTCATAAATAATATAAGCCTCTATGTGTTTATTGGGTCTGAACAGCTGCAGACTGGGCAGGAGAGAGGAAAACTTTCAACTACACACACACACACACACACACACACACACACACACACACACACACAATTTAACTCTTATATCTTGAAAATGTCTTTATTTTGTCCTTATTATTGGACTTTAGGGGTTATTTATAAATTTAGTAGGCATGTGCTTTAGTTGGTTTTCTATTGTGGTGATAAGACACCATGGCCAAAGCAACTTGGAGACAGGACTGAAGCAGAACCGTGGAAGAATGTTGCTGCTTGCCGGTTTGCTTGGCCTGCTTTCTTATATACTCCAGAACAACCTATCCAGGGGTACCACCACCAATAGTGGCCTGAAACCTCCCACATCAATCACTGATCAAGAAAATACCTCACAGCGTTTTCTATAGGCCAGTCCAATGGAGGTATTTCCCAGTTGAAATTTCCTCTTCCCAGATAGCCATAGCTTGTGTCAAGTTGACAACAAAGTATGTCAACCAACAACCCCCAAACGAGCTAGCACAATGCGTTTCATCAGGTGTTTTCCAAGTGCTTTGGATTCTTGCTTTTGCATTTTTAATTGTGAAGGTTGAAAAACAGAAGGTTTTAATATTGATGAGGTCTGGATTATCAGTTTCTTTTTCTATATCCTGCATTTTTTATGTAAAATAGCAAAGACATATTGGCCAAGCCAATATCACCAACACTTTCCTTCCCTATGTTCCTTAGTAATTTTCATAGTTCCCATTCCCAGTCAAAATATATCTAATAATACTAGGAAAAAATAGCAGACATTTTGGGCAGATGGGTATTTGAGTCCCGTTTCTCTAAGCAGGCTATAATATCCCCCATAGAATTAATCTGGTACTTTGTTGTATATGTGTGTGCTATTTCTGGACTTCATTGTATTCAATTGAGCTACATGTCTGCTTTTTATAGCAGTACAACTGTTAAGTTCTGAAGTTCTAGAAAGTCTTTCCATCCACACTGTATGGATTCCACTTTGTTCTTTCTTCCCAGATCACATGACTGATCTGCTTCCTCTGAGGCTTCCTTTGAAGTTGTAAAACCAGTCTGTGAATTTCAAAAAATATCTGCTGAGATGTTCATTGCTATTATGTTGATCAACTTGAATATGCTTGGCATGTTAACAATATTGAGACTTGTAATTCAAGAGTGGGTATTTCTATACATTTGAATAGGGCTTTTTTATTTTCTCAGGAGTTGAAGTTCTCAGTGGATAAATACAAAACATGCATAGCTAGTTTATGCTTAAATAGCTCATAAATTCGATGCACTGTGATAGACTTTTTAAATTTTTTTTTTGTGCTGATTTTTTTTCTTGTTAGTAGTCAGAAACACAATTATTGCTTGCCTATTGTATTCTGTCATTGCTGACCATTGTTACCAATTCTAGTAAATTATGCAGTTTTTTTTTTCTATAGATGATCATGGACTCTATGAGTTAAATTTGTTGTTGTTTCACACTCATGCCTTTTGTGTTTTTGACTTACTGTACTGGGTAGGAACTCCAGTAAAATGCTGAACAGACATGGTGGAAAGAAACAATGACCATGTCATAGGCTGAGAGGAAGAGAAAGCCTCAGTCTTTTAACAAAATGTGTTGTTAGCTATAGCTTTCTAGAAATAATATATATTGCCTATAAAGTTGAGAAATATCCTTTCTAGTGCTGTTTTGCTGATAATTTTTAAAATCATAGATGTCAAATTTCTATCAAACGTTCTGTCTCTGTATTGGGATTACTGTATGCTTTTCCTCTCTGTTAATGATGAATCCACTTTGATTCTATTTTGAAGATTTACTTTACTATTTTTAAATAGATGTGTGTGACTGCAGGTGTCCAAGGACTCCCTGGAGCTGCTGGATATGGGTGTTAGTGAAGGTGCTCAGGGACACCCCCCACACACACACCCGGGGAAGGGAGCTGCAGGATGTAGGTGAGTGTGAGTGCTGGTACTCATGCACCCCCCCCCCCCCGAGCTGCTGGATATAAGTATTAGGAACTAACCTCTCTTCTAGAAGAGCAGCAACTACTTTTAATCTTCAAGCTGTATCTCCAGCCTCTTGATACAGTTTTAAATGTTAACCCAGTCTTATATTCCTGTTCAATGTCTGGTTGGTAATGACAATGTATAATTTCTTCTTGTGTTGCTACATTTGGTAAAATTGCATGGAAGATGGTTATGCTAGTGAGTTTTTGCCAGCTTGACACTTGGCAAAATTTGCCTGCCATAAAGTGGGGAATTGCTTCCATCAGATTGGCCAGTGGGCATATCTGTGCAGCATTTTCTCAATTTCTAGTTGGTGTAGGAGGGCCCAGATCACTGTGGGTGTCATCCGTGGGCATATGGGTAAGGGCTGTATAAGAAAGCAGGCTGAGCAAACCATGGGAAGCAACCAGTAAGTAGCACTCATCCATGGCCTCTGCATCAGTTCCTGCCTCCAGGTTTTGCCTTGCCTTCCCCTGGTGATGGAGTGTAACCTGAAAGGCAAGTAAGCCTTTTCTTCCTCAGATTGGTTTTTGTCACTGTTTTATGACAGCAACCACAACCTAACTAGATGGCTCATCTATGTTCACGAGGAATATCGGTCTATGGCTTTGTTTTATGGCTATATTCCGATCTGAGGAAGGTACAAGGAGTTAACTGTAACCTATAAGAAGAGCTATGAAATGCGTCCTCCTATATAATTTTCTGGAGGAATTTTTGTGCTCATGGTTGTGTTTCTCCTCTAACGGCTCTGTTTGTCTTTGTTTTATTATTTTGACACTTACTGGGGATGGGACCGAGAGTCCCAAGAGTGTGAGGCAAGTGCTCCAGCACTGAGCTACCTCCCAGCTTTGTTTTCCTGGAAATGTCAAAGAGAATTTGTCAATAAAGTTTTGAAGCTTAGAATTTTCTTTGTGGAAAAGTTTTACTTTTTTGAATTAAAATTTTAATAGGTATAGACTTTCACTTTTAAAATAAATTTTTAATTAGAACATAACCGAATCACTTTCCCCGTTCCCTGTCCTCCCTCCAACCCGTCCCATGTTTTCTCCTGTCCACATGATACAGACTTCTCAAATTAAGCTTTACTCAAATGGCTATGATAACTTGTGATTTTCAAGTGATGGATCCATATGTAATCTATATTTACATATTTATATTAAATCAATATACACTTGCTATCTATTTAATGTAAGTAGGGTCTAAAGTGAAATTCCCCTGTCATTCGGCAGTTTGTTTCTTAATTCACTATTTCAATTTTAATTGTGCATATTCATTGCAGATGGTCTTATTTACGGAGGAGCATTTTCTTACAAGTACATATTGAACATTGAGACAATTGTGGTGTCCATCTCTATCAAGGAGACTGGTTTGCCACTTTCGATTCTGTTGTGCTTTTTACCTGTTTTTGAGATGGGGTTACTGCTGGCTCCCTAGGTAGACTTGGGTAGCACCCTGCCCTCTCCTAGTTTCTGCAATAATTTGAGAAGAACTGGAGTCTGTCCTTTTTATATAGGTCTGATAGAATTGAGAAATGAATCCATCTGGGCCTGGAGAGTTTGGCCTGGGAGATATGTGCTCTTAATGTTTCCATCTCATGGATAATTATAGATTTACTGTAATTCTTTATCTGACCTTGGCTTTCCCCCCTGCTGTTGCCAGCTTCGCCACTGCTGAACGTTCTTTGATTTGCCTTTGGCGTCCGGAAGTTTGACTATGATATGTCTAGGAGTGATTTTTGTTTGTTTATTCTCCCCTCTCAGTGCTAGATACTGAATTAGGGCCTTGTATACACCAGATAAGCACTACCGATGTTCTCCACCTCTGGACTTTCTATGCATTTGTTCTGATTAGGAGTCATTTAGATTCTGAGATTTATAATGCTTTAAATAAATCTGGAAAATTTTCAGACATTACAGATTGACTTTCTCGGGGTTTCCCTTGAGCCTATCTGAACCCTCTGCTCCATTCTCTGGGTATTTTGAAGCACCATTACAGTTTTATTCATTATTGTGTGTCTGTCTTTTTATCTTTGCATTGTATGGACCAGTCTTCACTTACAATGACTTTTCCCTTTCTCATTTTGCATCAGCTCCTTAGCCAGTTTAGCTGTTTTCAATTTCAGTTACTTTCTTTTCATCTCTAAGAGTTAATTTTTGAAAAATTTGAAAAAAATAACTTTTACATTTCTGTTGAGACTGCCTACTATTAGAAATTTTTCTTTCAGTCCAGCATATTTCCTATTAATTGTTTATGATATGAATAAACAATTCTTTAAATAAAAGACACTCATATTGTAATTTGATTGCCATTGTGGTTTCCTTGGCAGTTGGGCCTTTAAGTAGTGATTCTTCAAGGATCAGTGCCTTGCTCCTAATCATGGGTTACTCATTATGCAAGAGTATGGTTATAAAACAAGTCCAGCCCTCTTGCTCTTCTTCTTTATTTTCCTGATTATCTCTCAGCTCCTACCATGTTACAGGCAGCACAAGGTCCTCACCAGATATGGCCACCTGATCTTAAATTTCCTATAACTCTCAGTCACAACAAACCTATTTCTATTATAAATTACCCAGTCTTGGACTGGCTGTGGTGGACCACACCTTTAAACCCAGTACTCAAGAGTTGGAGGCAAGTGTATCTTTGTGAGTTTGAGGCCAGTTTGTTCTACATAGCAAGTTCCAAGACAACCAGGGCTACATGATGAGGATGTTGTCTAACAAGAGAAAAAATTTCCAGGCTTATGTATTTTCTAAAGTAACAAAATAAGGCAGATATATTTATAATAGGTTCATTGACATGTTGTTTTATGGGTGTTCTTATAGGAGAACTATAGATGGAAATGCATGTGTATTTCCACAGTATCAGAATTGATTGAATAACAATATATTCACAAAGTATTTTAGCTTTTTTGGCTGCAAGTTGTCAAGTAGTCCAATTTCTTTTGGTAACAGGCCATTTAGTAACAAGCAAACTTAGCTTCCTTTATTCCAAACTTAATTACTAACATTAACCCTCAGGTCACACTTTACGTATGAAACAGTAATTATGTCTATGTAGTAGTAGTATATGTAACGAATGGCTACTAAAGGATTATTTTTGAAGCTGTTCAAAGGGCCTTAGACGAGTCAGAGAGCTGACAGACATGAGACAAACCATTGAAGTGTTTAGATAATGAACTAGTTGGAGAACTGCAGGTCTCCATTTTGAGTTGGTTAGAGTAGAACTTTGGAGGTGAACTACAGGATCACAGGCCCATACAGACAAGGTGTGGAGAGGGTCCAGATGGGTAAAAGGAAGAACTGACAGAGTACATTTCAGTTAGGCTACATCAGCTGCATGGGCCAAGCTTAAGTTCTGGGCAGTTGGGGGTTTTCTACCAGTAAGTTTCTTGATGGATAGTTAAATGACAGGTTGGCGGGAGCTCTCTCCATGACAGCGCTAGGTACCCCCTTTTTGAGGAGGCCAGGTGAAGGGGTTGTACTTGTCTTAGGTCTATTGTATTGAGTGAGTTCCTGGGTCTGTTTTTCTTTACATAGTTCTAATCTACTGTGACAGATTTAGAGGGTGCCACTTTGTTTTGATTTTAGAAATGTTACTTATCAACCTGTACCTCATGGTGTGCTGTTGGACAGGTGGCAGTATGTATGTACCCAAAAAGAAGCAGAGTTATCTCTCCTTTACATTGGCACTCAGGATGGAGCAAAATGCTGTGAGTAAAGGAGTCACTGTGGGCCAGGAAAGACTGAAAGCCATTTTTACATAACAGACTGAGAAAGCAGAGAACAATCTGTTCACAACAGCTTTTACATTCAGTATCTGTCCCAAACTGCAGTCAGATTTCAGTGACTAGCATTTCCATGAACATAACTCATGGTTTCCTTCTTCAGGAATCTAGTAATTCTGGGGTACTGGGATCTAGTTCCACTTGGCAGTTAACTGCAGGTATTTTCTGGTCTCCACGATGCTGCAGTTTATAAGCCTTCCCAGTGGAACCTGAACCTCGTGGTGAGCTCCATATCTGCAAATATTTTCAAATGCCTGAAGATTTTGACCTAAGGTGGCATTCATGCCTCTCTGATGGCTTCTGTCTTGTGACCCTTCATCTTCTCAAGGGCAGTCTGCTTCAAGCTCTGGGCTGTGCCTCTCAGGCCCGTTCACCTGCAAAGAGCACCTTCAGGCCCTGTTCACCTTCAGTGTCCTTTAGTTTGGGGGATGTTCTCAGTTATAATAAGCAGTAAATACAGAAGCCCGACTTTTCTTCCACTTCAAAAGTAAAATTTTTCTGCTCTCTCTCTCTCTCTCTCTCTCTCTCTCTCTCTCTCTCTCTCTCTCTCTCTCTCTCTCTCTCTCCAGATAAGGCTTTGAACATAAGTTTGAAACTTACATGCTGATTAGAAATAGGTTAAATAGTATTGGCAAAAATACAGTGAAGTGATACCCAACATGATTTCATCTTCCTTGTTTGGGCACACAGTGTCTAGTAGAGCTTCTGTCATCAGCTTGATTAATGGATTCAAGTGGTCTTCAATCTTCTTTCAAGTTCTCTCTTTAGATTACTTGATTAGCCAACCTGGGAATCATCATGTCACTTAGGCGGGTATCATCAAGTTAGAATCAAATGTCTTCCTCTTCCTCTCTTAATTTATGCCATGATCAAAAAGAGAACTAACCCTCAAATTCTTTTTAGTTCTTGCTGAATCCACATATTTAATAGGCAACCAATTGACTAGTCAATCAAACAAACAATTAATTTAAATTGAAACAGGCTCATCCAGTCTGTCCACTGTGTGTCACCCCACTGCCAAGTACCCTCAGGTTCCTCTGTTCTGAGTTCTGCAATAGCATGCTTCACCAATCTCTGGCTATTGTTATGATAAAACACTGACCAAAAACAAGTTGGGAGAGGGAAGGATTTGTTACATTGTCAGGTAACAGTCCATCACTGAGGGAAGCCAGGGCAGTGACTCAAAGGCAGAAACTTGGAGCAGACATCTTGGAGGTGGGGCGTTTACTGGTTGCTTTCTGGCTTGCTCATGGGCTCCTGCTCAGCTAGCTGTTTGCTGTACCCTAGACACACATGCTTAGAAATGTATTGCCTACAGGGCCCAGGTCTGTAAGACGAATTGCTAAGCAGTCTTACTAATAAAATACCCAGAGCCAGATATTGGGGTGAAAACCGAGAGAATCAGAGGAATAGGAGAAGCCACAGCCAACCTCACCTCCTCAGCTCACAAAGAGACCTACTTCCTCTGTATCCACACCTATATGCCTTTCTGTTCTGCCATCTCATTTTTTCTCTCTACCCAGCTATACCACTTCTTGTCTGTCTGTACAGACCTCCAGACCTTTATGGTTAACTAGTGTTGGAATTTAAGGCATGTGCCACCACACCTGGCTCTGTTCCCAGTGTGGCCTTGAACTCACAGAGATCCAGATGAATCTCTGCCTCCCAAATGATAGGATTGAATGCATGTGCTACCATTGCCTGACCTCTATGCTTACTATAGTGCCTGGCTTTTTTCTCTGATCCTCACATAAACCTTATTAGGGTGCACAATATTTTGGGAGAAACAATATATCACCACATAGGTCCTCCTCCACCAACTATGAAAATGTTCCAAAGACCTTCTCACAGGCCAGTGTGATGGAGGCAATTCTTCTGTTTAGGATCCCTTTCCCCAGGTGACTCTTGGTTGTGTTAAGTTGACAAAAAAAACTGGTCAACACAATTGACTTATTTACTGTGCTTATTTATAGTTATTTGTTTCATTTGGTTAGTAGACAGCTATACTGAAGGAATTCAGAATAATTAGAAATATTCATTAAGAACTACAGTAATATGTGTTGATTTTGTTGATATAATATTCATTATATGTTGGATGTCTGGGTCACAAAAACTTCCTTTTTATATTATGCAGCTCAAGTCAGTTCCTACATATTAGATTATATCAACTTGATTAAATTTGCTTTTATGTGTCTCAACTGGCAGTAATTTCCATGGGCAAAATAAAGACATCTGAATTATCTTTTTATTTGATTAGGGCATGTTTTATTTTTTAAACCTCTTTCCCTGTCTTTTCAAGATCAAGATCTAGTCATCTTAATTAGAACTGGTAGGGTTGTTCAACCAAATTTAAATCAACCCACCCACCCAGATTTTGAAAGACAGTGGACACTGGTCTGAGGAGACCTTCCTTTATTACCATTCACTGTGGCAGAAGGAAGTGGAACAATTACGGGCACAGAGTAATTTAATACTATTTTATTAAACATAGTCTTTTCATCTCTGTGAGGAGTTCTGGGATTCATGAGGACGTTCATTTCTGTGAAATACTATCCCATTTACATAGATTAATTCACAGTCTATGGTCTTATTATAAAAACATAAAGGTATAAATATGAACTAAAATCTGAGTAGAGAATAAAAATGTAAAATTCAATTAATGTGTATCCTTCAAAAAAATACAATGCTATTAAAGTACTTACCTGGACTAAGGATACTCTGGCCTTCTTCTTCTCTCCTAAAATAAGGATGCTCTCTCTCACCTTACTCTTCACCTGAATTAGTATTTTATCTCAAACGAGATTTCTTATATGTTATAATAGAGATAAGGAATTAAAATTTTAATTAGTGGTCCTAAATAGAGTTTAATTCACTCAGATAAATTTGACTGAATAAATAGATACTTGTTTTTATGTAGTAAGTGGTTGTTTTAGCAGACATTGGTGTTTGAATTACAATTTATTTTCTCTGTTCAGTAAATTATCAAAGATAATGAGATTTGGGGCATTGAAAAGAACGTCTATGAAACATATTTTTGTTCTCATACATCTTTTAACATCAACTATTATTTCTCCCAAAGGGAAACAAAAATATTTTAACAGAGAAATGGAAGTATTTTCTCCTAAAAAGAACCATACAAATACTTTTTAAGTTAATTAAATATTTGTTTCACTCTTTATATCTAGGGAGTTCTTTATTTCTTCAGATCACATAATTAGTGTTACTACATATTTCTTTATTTTTAACGTTTTGAGGTAAGTTCTCATATGTCTCTCCCAAGAGCAGTCTTGAACTCTTTGTGTATTTCAGGTTAACACTGAATCTGCATACCATATTTGTCTTTCTGAGTCTGGGTTACCTCACTCAGGATGATTTTTTCTAGATCCATCCATTTGCCTGCAAACCTCATGATGTCATTGTTTTTCTCTGTTGAGTAGTATTCCATTGTGTATATGTGCCACAATTTATTTATCCATTCTTCAGTTGAAGGGCATCTAGGTTGTTTCCAGGTTTTGGCTATTACAAACAATGCTGATATGAACATAGCTGAGCAAGTGCTCTTGTGGTATGATTGAGCATTTCTTGGGTATATGCCCAGGAGTGGTATAGCTGGATCTTGGGGGAGATTGATTCCCAATTTTCTAAGAAAGCGCCATATTGATTTCCAAAGTGGTTGTACAAGCTTGCATTCCCACCAGCAGTGGAGGAGAGTTCCCCTAGTTCCACATCCTCTCCAGCATAAAGTGTCATAGGAAGATGCTAGATGTGGAACAAGGATGACTGGACTGCTACTCACATCACCAGTGAGGCTACCTGGAAAACGAGACCCCAAGAAAGACACGGAGAAATGGATGAGATCTACATGAACAGCCTGGACATGAGTGGGAGCAATGAAGGGCGAGGGTCGAGGGAAAGAGAGCGGGAGATCCTAGCTGGATCAAGAAAAGAGAGGGAGAACAAGGAATAGAAGACCATGGTAAATGAAGACCACATGAGAAAAGGAAGAAACAAAGAGCTAAAGAGGCACACAGAAATCCACAAAGATACCCCTACAGAAGACTGCTGGCAATGGTCGAGAGACAGCTGGGACTGACCTACTCTGGTGATGGGATGGCCAAACACCCTAATAGTTGTGCCATAAACCCCATCCAAGGACTGAGGAATCTGGATGCAGAGATTCACGGCTAGGCCCCAGGTGGAGTGCTGGGAGTCTAATTAGTGAGAAAGAGGAGGGTTTATATGAGCGAGAATTGTTGAAACCAAGGTTGGATAAAGCACAGGGACAAATAACCAAACAAATGGAAACACATGAGCTATGAACCAAAGGCTGAGGGGCCCCCAACTGGATCAGGCCCTCTGAATAGGTGAGACAGTTGATTGGCTTGATCTGTTTGGGAGGCATCTAGGCAGTGGTACCAGGTCCTGGGCTCGTTGCATGAGTTAGCTGTTTGAAACCTGGGACTTATGCAGGGACGCTTGGCTCAATCTGGGAGGAGGGGACTGGACCTGCCTGGACTGAGTCTATCAGGTCGATCCCAGTCCTCGGGGGAGACCTTGATCTGGAGGAGGTGGGAATGGGAGGTGTGCTGGGGGGAAGGGGAGGCAGGAAGGGAGAGAACAAGGGAATCTGTGGCTATTATGTAGAACTGAATAGTATTGTAAAATAAATAATAATAATAATAATAATAATAATAATAATAATAAAACACTGAATCTGCAATACCTCAAAGTGTTGCTATTGCAAGCATGTACTACCAAGCCCAACTTGTATATTTTTGCATGTATTTTTATACATATATTCTCATATGTATGCTACAGATTTGTTACATGGATTTTAAAGAACAGAAATGTGATATGCACTTAACTTTTTTCTGCATTTCCAATATTTGGCTCGGGTCACTTAAACAGTGTTTTTTATTCTCCGAATCAAGATTTCACCCTCTTGTGGAGGTGTACTCAGTTAAGTCTGAGAGTGCTATGACAAATACCTGCCGAAAGCAGCTTAAGGAAGGGGTTATTTTGGTTTAGTCCATTCGAGGGAGTCATGATGGCAGCATCTCGAGGCAGCCATACGCATCTGCAGTCAGAAAGCAGAGAGGGGTGACTGGTGCTGCTCAGCTCTTCTTCTTTTTTACTAAGTCTGGGTCTCCCTCACCTCCCACAGGATGGCGCTGCCCGCTCAGACCCCCACCCCCACCCCCCACCCCGCCACCACACACACAACACACACACAGGATGGCGCTGCCCGCTCAGACCGCCCCCCCAACCCCTGCCACACACACACACACACACAACACACACATAGGATGGCGCTGCCTGTTCAGAACCCCCCCGCCAAACACACAGACAAGATGGTGCTGCCCGCTCAGACCGCCTCCCCGCCCCCTGAGACACACACACACACACACACACACACACACACACACACACACACACACACATACACACACGACAAGATGGTGCTGCTCGCTCAGAACTCCCCCCCCCCCAGGATGGTGCTGCTCGCTCAGAACCCCCCCCCACACACACACACCACACACACACAGGATGGTGCTGCTCGCTCAGAACCCCCTGCACCCCCAGAATGGTGCTGCCCACTGGACTTGAGTCTTCCTACTTCAATTTACCTAATCTTGATTGTCTTTTAAAGCACCCCCAGAGACTTATCTCCTGGATGATTCTAGATCTCATCAACCTGACAGTTACAACTAACTACAACTCCACCCTCTGACAACTTAGCACCCAAACAAATGACTATAAATAAAACACCACCTTCTACCTCTTGTCCTCACTGGCTAGTGGCCATCTCATAATACAAAAATGTACTTCGTTCAAGTTCAGAAGTCCCCAAAGTCTTTAGCAGTTCCAACATTGTTTAAAAGTGTCAGTGCTGGGGTTGAAGAGATGGCTCAGTGATTAAGAGTACTTGTTGCTCTTGAAGAAGAATGGGATTACGTTCTTAGCATCAACATGGCAGTTCATAACCATCTGTAACTCTAATTCCCACGAATTTGATACACTCTTGTAGCCTTCATAGGCACCAGGCATGTAGGGGGTACATAAATATACACGCAAGCAAAATATACACATAAATAAAATAAAATAAGCAAAATAAATAGATCTTAAAAGTGTTACTGCTGTGATGCAGGCAATCTCTGAACTCTGAGCCCCTGTATAATAAAAACCGAACAAGTTATGTGCTTCCAACCTACAGTGGCACAGAACAAACATGCCCATTCTAAAATGGAGGTGTGGCTCCACAGCAAGGAATGATTGGATGAAAGAACAACTGAAACCCAGCAGAGCAAACACCAGATCCTGCAGTTTCATGCCCAGTATCTGGAGCTCCTGACAGAAGCCTGTGGACTCTATTTCTTCAGCTCTGTTGCTTGCAGCACACATGGCCTCTCCCTTGATCTGGCTCCACTCCACGCATGCTGCTCTCCTTGGTGGATATCACACATTGTTTTTGTCTCCAGGATCTTGAGATCTCCATTGCAATTTAAAATTCACCTTCAGAGATTCATGCAGTGTCATCTCAGGGGCTCCTGGTAAAGACTCCAACCCTGCCACATATTGCCTTGCCTCAGCAGCTCTCCAGAACTAAAGTGTAAGATGATTCCATGAACCACCCCTCCATTTTGTATCTTTCATATGTGTAAAGCTGATACCTCATAGAAATGTTACCAAGTTCTGACCTTCTTGGACCACAGTTGTACCAGTCTCTGTACAACTTGTGCCTAAATCTGCAAAACAACTTTTCTAGGTGGTTGTTTTTGATCAGGGAACCCTTTATGAGGCATTCTCAGTTCAGAATGAAATTTACATTTAGAAAAATTTACATTTTTTCACAAGCTAGAGCCTTTGATGGATAGGGTCTTGCCTTTAGAGAACATTTGCTTTCTTATTGTTCCAGTGAAGAGGGGGCATTTCAACAATTAGAGATGTTTATAATCCTAACTCCACTTGTTCATGACTTTCAACTTGCTCACATAATTTTGCTCTCAAAACTTTACTTTTTTGTGTGTCATTTGTTTGCTTTTTCTCACTTTAGATCATAATTAGAGGACTGAGCAGCAGCTGTGTCACAGCAGCCTGGATGCTATACTGTGTGGAATATTCCATTACACTGTGTGAATATACGTCACTGTGATTGGTTTAATAAAGAAGCTGATTGGCCAATAGCTGGACAGGATAAGGTCGGGGGAGAGACAGAGAATGCTGGGAAAAAAGAAGGGCGGGGTTAGAGGAGTCACCAGCCAGACATAGAGGAAGCAGGATGTGTATGAAATGAGGTAACAAGCCATGAGCCATGTGGTAGAACTTAATTAAGGAATATGGGTTAACTTAAAATGTAAGAACTAGTTAGCAATAAGCCTAAGGTATTGGCCAAGCATTTATAATTAATATTAACACTCCATGTCCATTATTTTTGAACTGGAAGGTGAGAAAGAAAAGTCTGTCTACAATACTGTCTTGGGGTTCTCTTAAAAAAAAAAAATTAGTCCACTGCTGTTTAATTGAGTCTCATGCAGGTTCTCAGGACAGACAGAATAGCCAGATTCTCTGCCAGAATATAGCAAGATTGGTCTCTACATCATTTCCTGATAGACTCTTGAGACCTCATGAGCTGAGCCTCCACACTCGACATTTTTCTCACACTTGTCTTCCAGGACCTCACCAGAATAGCCCAATATGCTGTGATTACGGTATAAGGGCTTTCCTAGCTCAAAGTTTCAAAATTTTCCACATTCTTCCTCAAAATCAGTTCCAAAGGCTGAGGTTTATTATAGCCACATCTTCACTTCTTCGTACATTTTGTTTTTCTATTACAAAGGAGGAATTTCTTAGGTTGTATTTTACAACCTGGGCTGGGTAGTTCAACAATGGCAATCTGCATGCTGGAGATAAAGAACTCAGTAGCTGCTCAGTCCTTGAAGCTGGATGACTTAGCAGCCCCCAACCTTGTGCTGAAAGCCTGGAGGATTTCTAGTATTCAGTCCTTGTTAGGAGACAGAAGCTGCCTTCCACTATCAGCCAAGAATGACATGGAAGAGGTACTGTGGCCCAGTGGGTCACACAGTTTACCCTTTAGTTTATACATCTTGTAAGTTTTCATTGCAATGAGTCATTGGTCTGGTTCCAGACCTCTGGCTTCTGCTACACTATTAATATTGGGCCTTCATGGGAACTCCTCTTGGATATCCTGTGTCATGGAGATCCTGTAGCTTTGGATCTGCAGATCTGGCCCCTTCACATTCTCCAGCTGTTCAGAGATGAAGTGGATGTTGGGGTGGGCTAGCTCATAGCCCTGGTTCTGGGCCTGGGTGGTAGCTGGATTGGTCAGCCTGCCAGCTTTCCCTCAGTGTCAACACCAGAGTGAACTCTCCAGCACTGCCCCCAGATAGCTCATCCCCTGCAGCAGGCAGCAAAGAGTGGGACCAGTTCTCCTGCTCTCTCAACCTCTGGTCTAGTTCTCCTGCATTCACACCACCAGGGATAACTATACTGTCTTGCCCAGGCAAGGTATAGGGCCCACTCTCCAAATTGCTGCAGTTGGTAAGGGACAGGTTCGGTTCTTCAGTTCTCATGCCCCCGAGGCCAGTTCTGCTACCTGCCACAGTTGGCAAGGAGTGGGGCATATTTTCATCATCCATGCCACCACATGACATACTTTCATGTCCACAGGACTGTCTCACCTGTGCCCCTACCAACAATGTGCTGCCCAGGCAAGGTGCAGGGCCTGCTTGCCTGTGTGCTGCAGCTGATGAGGGGCTGAAGAGCTGGCTCCAGGGTCATGAGAGCCAGAGAGCTGGTCCTGCCCCTCACTGACTGTCTTCTTAATGGTCTCTGAGGGCCCTCTCACTGAATGGATGCTGTAGGTGTCATTTGATGAAGCCAATATTCCAAGCTACCTGAGAAGGTATATTGGATCTGAGGCAGGCTCTGCTCCACTTTGGACAAGTGGCCTGCTGCTAGAGGTGGTCTGCAACAGCGGGAAATGTCTCAGATCTCACCTTACATATTCATTGCTTTTGGCTCCATGCATTTGGTTCCTTCTTGGGCTGCAATCTTATACGTCTCATCGAGAACTCACAGACGTTTTTTACCCTACCGTGACATATGCTCTGAACTCTGTGCTTCCAAATGCTGAATCTGATTTGAGTAGTGTCCCTGAACTTCACCTCATCTGGGCCACCACTGAAGAGCAGTTTGACCTCCTTCTCCAAGAACCACTCTTATTCACTTCACTGATATTAAACAGCATTTTCCAGACTTTACCCTGATGTGAATCCAGATTTCATAATCTAACAGAACCCTGGAGTTATTGCCATGTATAAAAGCATTTCAGCTTAGCACCCACATACTAAAGTATGGAAAGAAAACATAGCTACCTAATAATTCTCAGTAACATATTTCAGATACATTACAATAAAGGGCAAAAGGCACGAAAGAGGATGAACATAGCTGCACCCAGGAAGTAAAATGGCATCCATCCTTAAAGCTCTCCTTCCTCCTGTCTCCACACATTTGTTCTTCCTTACTTCGGGGGTTAAATCTGTTCTGATATTTGCCTTTGTGATTTCATATACACTTCACCTCCTTTGTATTTCTTTGTTTTAGCCTCACACATTAGAAATTGATGGTAGTCAAACATCACAGTTAAGGGCACAGGCTCTGGAACCAGACTGTCTTGATTTGAATCCCAGGGATCCCAGTTACTAGCTCTGATTCCTTCAGCAATCACTTAACCTCTTTATACAGAATTTGGTTTCAAAATATATTTATGCAGATGGGGTATGCACATTGCCAATCCCTCAAGTTTAAAGAAAAGAATCTATTTAGTATACGGAAAATCTTAGAGGAGTACTAGGCACATACAAAGCTCCAGAGGAAATGCTTCCAACAATTTTATAGTTCTACATGTTTAAAAGTTTATGCAAGTAATTTAGTGGGATGTGTATGTTTATTTTACAACTCTTTGCATAATACTGTTTATAGTACTCATCTATCATGATATATGTGGCTTTCCCCTTCCTTTCTTTTTTCCTGTTTCCTTTTAAAGTGATTTTATTTTGAGACACTGTCTTGTGCTAGTGCTCTCCCTTCTGTGGCTTCTCAGGTACAGATCACAGGCATACCTTGCCATGTTTAATGCACTTAGCTTTCTTTTGTGGGGCATTTGTTTGAATATGAACTTTTTTCAATAACAAATCTATAATGAATACTTTTATGTCTCTGTATATTCATGAGCAAGATTTTTTCCTTTCAGTTTCTATAGAGCAATAGGATTTACTAGTTCTGAGTTTTATTTATTCTTTATACACATAAAAACCTTTCCTAGTTCACCTCCCCCATCTTGGTCCTTTCCATGCACCCCTCCCCGATATGGGAGAGCTAGAAGCTGGTTGATTGGTGATAATCACACTCTTTTCGTTTAAGTGATATATTTTGGATACATAAACTCATCATGGGGCAGATGTTTAGCTTTTACATTTTGCCTCCTTCCTTTGTCCCTTGCTGAGGTGGCTTCGGAGGCATGCTCATGACGTATCAATGAGGAGAGGAGGAGCATGCCAGAACCTTTTTCCTCCTATTGGGCTTGCCAAGTGCTGGGCATCTCTCTAGGTTGGTAGCCCAAACTGAATACTGTGCTTCTAGCTGTTTTTAGCGGTTAAAAGTTGTCCCTTACCGAACTTATTTTGTGCTAATCATGGATCTCTGCTGTTTGCTCAACACGTTCAGCAACTGCACTGTCCCCATGGGACTGCTGGAACAAATGGAGACATAGGGAGTTCTAGGCACTCAGAGGGTGTGGGAAGGCACTCCTGCCCCTCACCCCCAGAACCATTGCCTCTGTCTAGTGTTCTGATGTTGCTCCTGTGCAGGCATTCCCTCATATGCATGTCAGGCTTGGGTGAGCGATATGACCTCACTTGATGTTTGTGTTGGCATCTCCTAATTTTCTGCATGCTTCTATTTTGCCTCTCCTTAGAGCTCTATCCCAAGAAAGGGAAAGTATTCATATCCGATTTCTCAAATTTATCTTTCTGCTAATTAGGGCTTCTTAATTTGGAAGGCCGTCTTTGGCCCATCGTCCGTCAGTCTGACCACTTTTGATTAACCACAGATGCTGGATGAGTGTAGAAAACAAAACTGAGGCTGGGGTGATAGCTCAGTTGGTAAGGTGACTGAGGTGAAACAGTGAAGACCTGAGCATGATCCCCAGCACCTGTGGAAAAAGCCCTGCTTAGTGACACGTGCTTATAATCCCAACATGGTGGAAGTGGAGATAGGAAGATGTTTGAGCTTCATTGGCTAGGCAGCCCAACAGTGGGTGAGCCTCAGGCCTTAGAGTCACTGCCTCAAAAACAAGGTGGGCAGCTCCTTAAGAACAGCACCTGGTGTAAGACTTGAGCCTCCACACACACGTGAACACACATTCTCACCGGTATACATACACACACAAGACATGTACTATATACGTGAAAGAAAATGAGAAAGAAATCTCTTAATGCGAAGAGCACAGAAATGAATCAGGATATACTAAACCTGCAATAGAAATACCAAGTATGAAAGCACTCCTTAGGATAAACATGTAGGGAAGATAAGTCCGGATATTGACCAGATAAGGGTGCATGCAGCTGATGTAGTTCTGACCTACTGGGCAACAAGCATGAACTCTGTTTAGGAGAGGACTGCCGGTGCCAGCAATCTGGCTTCACTGGATAATTATCATGGACAGCAAGCCGTGCTCCTAGCTGCTATATATCTTCCAGCTACAGATAGTTGAGTTGCAGAGCACAGCATCAGAAGTCTGAAGAGGTGATGGGAGAGTGCTCTTACCAACTTAAAGGTAGCTGGTGAGGAATTCAAATGCATGGCATTGTAAATGCATGGTTTTTCCTCACTCTGTGGCTAGTGGAGTGTGTGTCAGGATTCCCACAGGGCACCCACGGCAGTGTGTGTGGACCGTAGGCACTGCTGTAGCCGGAATGCTGCTACAAACTCTCTACTGATGATTTACCCACCTCTAAGATTAAGATGGAAAGTTTCTTGTCTTTTGCCTTCTAATCATAGGCTAGAAGAATTAGGGGGCAGGAAGAAGTCAAGATGACCATTTCAGACCGTCATTACCTTGCACATAAAATACTCTATAAACTTGCCAATATTATTATAGTCCAGTTAGTTTAAGCAGTTGCTACATTCATGAGATGCCTGGGCCAAAGAGCTATAAAATCTTTCACATCTGCATGTGGCTGCTCTCACAGATATCTGTGAATCAACTCAGGCATGGCACTTGAGAAGGTAATTTGAAGTACTCCATGGAAAAACAATTTGACAAGAAGAGAGCAGAATGCTTACTTAGGAAGGGCTTTGGGTTCTGTGAAAAACCTCTCCAGATATGACACAGAAAGAGAAGTCACTAGCTAGGATTCAGGAAGGAAGGAGTCTAGCTGTTCTGAGCAAAGGTGCCGATTAATTAAAAATTCAGCATTTTACCCCTGAGTGCAAGACGATGTGAACTAACCATGTGACAGTTTCATAGACCTGGTTTGGTAATGGGGAGGTGAGATGACAGGAGAGAAAAATATATTTAAAGAGAAAGCAGGAAATCCAAGACTGATTATCCCTGGGAGACATATTGGAAGACATATTTGCTATTACTCTTGTTAAGATTGTAGGATGCCTGGAAATAGGCAGATGCTAGTAAGTCAGAGTTCTTAGAAAAATTTTGTATGTGTGTACGTACATAAAGGGCCATACAAAGGATGGAAGCAAAAAACATCCATGTAAATGAAAATAGACTATTGTATTGTGTTCAAATCATTTCAAGAGTTCAGTAAAGAGAAACAAAAAAATGGAGGACAATAAGAAAAAGAACAGAAAAATAAAACAATGACTCCTAATATAGCACACACACATACAGAGAGAGAAAGAGAGAGAGAGAGAGAGAGAGAGAGAGAGAGAGAGAGAGAGAGAGAGAGAGAGAGAGAGAGATGGAGGGGGAAGGGAGAGGGAGAGGAGTGTTTCCTGCATTAATTTGCTAAGCAGCATTTGTTGTTTCTTAGCCTGTTAGTATTCCTTTCCACATTTATAAAGCCAGGTTCAAATTTTTGGCTGCTTATCTCACTGAGGGGTTAGAAGGGTTAATGGATTCTTGAATATCTACCTTGCAAAGTGCAGGATCAAACTCCATCTCCACAGCAGACCATAAAGATCTCCCAAATGAAAGTGAGTGGACAAAGAGCACTGCATATTCTTCCTCTAGCATTTCCATAATCCCCCATGACATCGAGCTCTGATGTCCCAGAGCTTTTCCTTCATTCAAACTGTCCTCTGGTTTCTGAAAACAGGACTTTGGTACTGGGAACTGAGGTATATTCTACTAAGTGGTATGAACATATTTTTATTATATTGAAATGTGAGAGTTTTTAGCAGCGTATAAAGGAGAGTGCAGGCAAGACAGAGAAAGAACAAGAACAAGCTGGTGTGCAAGGCAGCAGTGCAGAGCGTGGAATACGTAATGTTCAGAAGCGGGAGGGGACCGCTGGGCAACACCAAGCAGAACACAAGTCCCCAGTGAGAAATCAGAATCCCCATGTTCAGCATCAATAGGAGTAGATCAAATGACCTCTAAGAGGGAGAGGAGCTTGGAATTTTCCATTGTTTGACTCTGCATACCACACTGATGCCAGATCAGTTTTATTCCTGGGGTCTGAAAGGTACAGGTCCATTGTTGCTGGTAAATAACTGTGGCATTGTTTGTCATAATGATACCAAAGGGCTCCAGTTATGATCAGCTGATTTCTCTTTCCTGGGGAAGAGCTGTGTAGTTTTCAGGAGAACCTAAAATAATTTAGTTCAGCAAAATGCCATTACAATTGGGCAGCTTGAAATAATGCTCTTGAACTGGCTATAATTCATCGGTCTCCTTTAACAGTTTTGCTATGTAAATCGCCTTTGAACACTGAAAACAACATGCTTCCCCTATACACCTATAGTCTTTAACACGGCCTCAAAGTTGCAGAGGAAAATACTGCATTGCAGCTCTCTGTATTTGCAGCAAATCTCTGTTGGCATTAGACTGCAGAGGGGGAGCCCCTGCAAAGACAGCCTATTTACAGCTCAGCTCTGCTCAGCACATCCCTCAGCTCCAGGACACAATGGGAAAAGTAACCTTAGCATGCTTGGGGGCTTGGGAGGCTGGAGAGAAGGCTAGATATACAAGTACTGAATTATCCGCTGTGGCCTTTTCATAATTTATCTAAATCGCATTAGATAACCAGTGCAGTATAGATTTAGCAGACAATAGAATTTCTCCAAATTGGCAGGTATTTTTATTTTATTTAATTTTTGAAGACTGGAGAATTTGTGAAAGAGACTCAGAATGTAAGATATTTGCTGGTCATTTCTCCTGGATTTGCTTCACTTTAACCGCAGCATCTTTCATTCTGCAGTGTAGACGGGAGGCCGAGCAAACTGAATTAAATTTGGTGGACGATTTATGAGATGGTGATATTAATCATTCACTCAGGTATGGAGGTATTCCCTGTGCAGTTATCATTTCTACTATGTTCTAAGCATTACAGAAGTGGAGATAAGGGAGACCTAGTCAGCAAGGCCAGGAGTTTGTTTTCAGTCTGACAAAGCAGAAATCTTAGTCAGTAGGTGGTATCTGCCATCCTGAGGACCTTTTTTGGGTCCTCAGGATGCCAGACCCAATTTTACATCAGTCCAGCCAGAGCTTTCTTAGGTTTCTTTTCTTCAAATATTCACTGCTAATTCCATCATTTAGGGAGTGGCATGGATAGGATACACATACACGTTTTGTTTTTTTGTTTTTGTTTTTTTTCCAAAATGGATTCATGAAATGGTAATTAATGTTATTGCCAGCATTTCACAGATCACGACCATGAGGTAAAGTGACTTACCTAAGGCCACTCAGTACTGGGTAGCGCTGATTCCAACTCTTTATTTGCAACCCCTCCGTCCCCACGGTGTTTTGAGAAGACCCCCCCCCCCATTTCCTCTAGTGTGTGGAGAACAGAACTCAGCCTCAGTCAGAGGTCCATTTGAGATTGTGTATTTTACCTTTTGAGTTTTCTTATTTTTAATTAATTTATTTTTTTCATTTTACATAGCAACAACAGTTCCTCCTCCCATCCCTCCTCCCACCCCTCACCACTTCCCCCTCTCCAATCCACCTCTCCCCCCCACATCCACTCCTCCAAAAGGGTAAAGCCTCCCATGGGGAGTCAACAAAGCCTGGTACTTTCAGTTCAGGCAGAACCAAGCCCCTCCCTCCCCCCTGCATCAAGGCTGTTTGAGGTGTCCCACCATAGGTAATGGGCTCCAAAAAGCCAGCTCATACACCAGGGATAGATCCTGATCCCACTGCCAGGGGCCCCTCAAACAAACCACGCTATGCAACTGTCTCCCACATGCAGAGGGCCTAGTTTGGTCCCAGGCAGGCTCCACAGCTGTCGGTCTTTTGAATTTTCTCATGAAAACCTCTTCAGTCTCTTTTAGGATACAGGGTAAGTGATATTTATCAGAAGTGCTTGGAGAATAAGTGTTTCAGATTTATAATGTTTTCAGTTTTTTGAAAATTTCCATATACAATGAGATACCTTGTGGATGAGACTGAAGTCCAAATACAAATGTGTGTGTGTATATATATATATATATATATATATATATATATATATATATATATATTATGCAACCTTATACACATAGCCAGAAGGTAATTTTATGCAACTAATATACATATAAAATATATTATATTGTTCTATCTATCTTTTTTAATATAAATGTATTGTATACCTGAGTTTTGGCTGCAGCCCTTCACATGAACTCAGCTGTGGAATTTTCCAGTTGGGTTATCATGTGGTCTCAAAACCTTTTTAATTTTAGAGCAGTCGGGATTCGAGACATGAATTAGAGATATTCGAGCTGTAGAGGTTTCAGTACACAAAGGCTGATCCTCAGGAAAGAACTAGGTTCCTGAGGTTTCCTTTCCCCACGGTTTCCTCCGTTCGGCAAACCATGCCATAGCTGCCCTCGTTCCTATGGCTTTGTCCTCCTAAAACAGTTATGATGCTTTCATCCGAAATACACCCATCTACAGTTCGGATCCAACAACCCATACAGCTTCCTCTTTAATGGCGTAAAGAAAACCACGGAAAATGTGCTGTATGAGACTTGTGTTTTCTCACAACACGGGGCCTCCAAAAACCCTGCCTGAGCTGAAACAGAGGAGCCTTGTCTGCTGCTCCCAAAGCATGTCTGTGTGGGGGGAAAGCCAGCCTCACTGCAGCGGAGAGCAGCTTGAAAGAGGCTCTGGGTGAGCTTTTGTTCTCGCCTGTTTAACAGCTTCAGGTTTTGAGAAGCCTCTGTGAGGCCACCTTTGCATTTGAGTCTAAAACTTGAATCCATTAAAGGGCTCTCTGGAGCCTGCTGAGAATTTCAGTGCTCTGAGAAGGATGCTCCAGGCTCACTTAGCTGGTTTGAAATCACATGGCCTCGGGCTGCACTGTCTTTATTTGGAGGAGGATGGGAATCTGGGAATTAGTTCAAAAGCTGCATCCAACCACTTTCCCCCCTTTGTCTCTAATGTCTTTTATTCAGCTTCGGTTCCATCCCAGTACAACACTTAAGAACCATTCCAGGAAGCCCAGGTCACAGCAGTTAGAGTTAATATCATCCTATTACCTTCTCTGTTATTTCTCATGTGTATGGTGATGTAATCCATATGTGTAAGGTTAGGGCATTCAGAGAGTGAAAAAAAATTACTCCAGCTCTTCCTAGGAAGTTTTGGTTTTGTCTGTGGCAAAAGAGGGAGGGAGGCAAAAAAGATAGGTATTGATGATATAGATTTAGATAGAGAGGTATAAAAATGATATAGATAAAGATGATAGAGATTTATCTGGAAGCCAATCATGCGATCTCTGCTGAAGGCCTAGAGGAAGGAAACAGGGTGTGCTCAATGGACAATGGTTTCTGTGGTTGCCCAACAGCTCAGAAGCTAGTTGTCCCACCAAAATTAATTTTTTATTATTAATTAAATATTTTCATTTATTTTACATCCCGACTGCAGTTTCCACTCCCCCCTCTCTTCCTGTCCCTCCACCTCCACTCTGTTCCCCCATCCACTTCTCTGTTTCTGTTCAGAAAGGGGCAGGTCTCCCATGGGCATCAACAAAGCATGGCATATCAAGTTGAGGTAGGACTAAGCGTCTCCCTTTGTATTAAGGCTGGACAAGGAAACCCAGTACGAGGAGTAGGTTCCCAAAAGCCAGCTCAGGAGTTAGGGACAGGCCCTGATCCCACTGCTAGGAGTCCCACAAATAGATCAAGTTACACAATAGTCACACTTTTTTTTTTAAAGTTTTACACCTGAATTAGGTATTTATTGTAATTTAAGACAAGTACAAAATCTAAAAAGGTTTCATTATCATTTAAATTTATAGGGCAAGTTTTACAGCACTAGAGGGAAAAGTAACCAGACTATCAGAAGTCAGGCTATACTTAGAGCTGTGAAAGGAAGGTATCCTAGATACTTATAGCTTGGAAGAGAAAGGAACACTGACTGTTGGATGTCAGGCTCTACCTTCAGCTGCAAAGGGAGATAGATATCTTGGATACCTATTGCTGAGAGGCAAAAGGTACCCTGTCTATTGTGAAGTCAGGATATACCTGAACCCGTGTTTCAAGGGGAATTGTCTCCCCACAAATTCACTATTTGATTGGATAAGAGAAGCAATGGACACCTCTGCTGTCAAACTCCGTTAAAGAAATAGAGTATAACAGCTTTTCATCGGACTCAGTTATATTCTGCAGCAATTTCCCCCTTACTTGAGTGAATCATAGAAGTAAGATTTTGAGCTGGAGCTGAGAGAAAATGGACATCTCTGCTGGAAACACCCTAGTAGAGCAAAGAAGAGAAACATATGATAGCTCTGCTGAGAATCTTCCTCAAAGGAGTGGAGTAGAGTAGCAATGGACATCTCTCCTGGTAAACTCTCTTAGCAGAGTGGTGCAGAGCCCAGTTGTAATGGCTTACTTTTAGAGAGAAGCCAATAGTCACTCTTTTATGTACAGGGCCTATGTTGGTCCCATGCAGATTCTCTAACTGTCCAGAGTCTGTGAGCTCCTATGAGCCTAGGTTAGTTGTTTCTATGGGTTCCCTTGTAATGACCTTGATCTTCCTGTCTCATACAAACCTTCTGCCTCTCTTCAATAGGATTCCCAGAGCTCACCTTGTGCCTGGCCGTGGATCTCTGAATTTGTTTCCACCCCTTACTGGGTGAAGGCTCTCTGATGACAATTAGGGTAGTCATCAATCTGATTACAGGAGATGGCCACTTCAGGTATCCTCTCCACTACTGCTAGGAGTCTTAGCTGAGGTCATCCTTGTGGATTCCTGGGAGTTTCCTTGGCATCAGGTTTCTCCCTGACCCCAAAATGTACATCCCCATCAAGACCTTTCTTTCATTATTCTCTCCCTCTGTCCTGCTCCCAACCCGTTCAATCCAATCCCTCATGTTCTCATTAATACCCCCGTCACCCAATTTACCCAAGAGATCTTTTCTATTTTTCCTTCCCAGGGAAATCCATGTATCTCTCCTTGGGCCTTCCTTGTTACCTAGCCTCTTTGGGGCTATGGATTGTAGCCTGGTTATCCTTTACTTTATAGCTAGTATCCACTTATGAGTGAGTACATACTGTGTTTTTCTTTCTGGGTCTTGGTTACCTCACTCAGGATGATTTTTTTCCTAGTTCCATTCATTTGCCTGCAAATTTCATGATGTAGGTTTATTTATTATTATTATTATTATTATTATTATTATTATTATTATTATTTTTGCTGCCATGGAGTAATACTCTATTGTGTAAATGTACCACATTTTCTTTATCCATTCTTCTGTTGAGGGGCATCTAGGTTGTTTCCAGGTTCTGGCTATTATGAATAATGCTGCTATGAACATAGCTGAGCAAATGTCCTTGTGGTGAGATCGAGCATCCTTTCCACCAAAATTAATTAATAGGCTACCTCTATGTCTGTATTACACATGCCCCATTAATTAGAATAGAACACTAGAGCTTTCAATCAGCTATGAGCACATTTAGAGAGGGAGCTGCTAGCACTAAAAATCCATTTTTATGGGAAGAAATGATTAGTCCATTCAGGTACGTTGGAAAGACCAGACAGGAAGAGATGGCTGAGGAAGCAAGGGACATCATTGTCCTGGGGCTAAAAATGGAAGTTCCTATTCGTGGTCCAGAGGGCAGGTGGCTGAGGACCAAAGGTCTTGAATACACTTGAATACATTGCCCCAGAAATACTACCTAGGCTCCAGTCCTAGTCAAGTTGTGATTTTGATTAAACTACCCCTCTGCTGTGGGATGGTCTGTATGTCAAATCTGTTGCTCTGATTGGTCAATAAATAAAACACTGATTGGCCAGTGGCCAGGCAGGAGGAAGTATAGGCGGGACAAGGAGAGAGGAGAATTCTGGGAAGCAGAAGGCTGAGGCAGAGAGACACTGCCAGCCACCGCCATGACCAGCAGCATGTGAAGATGCCGGTAAGCCACCAGCCACGTGGCAAGGTATAGATTTATAGAAATGGATTACTTTAAGCTATAGGAACAGTTAGCAAGAAGCCTGCCACGGCCATACAGTTTGTATGCAGTATAAGTCTCTGTGTTTACTTGGTTGTGTCTGAGGGGCTGTGGGACTGGCAGGTGACAAAGATTTGTCCTGACTGTGGGCAAGGCAGGAAAACTCTAGCTACACCCCTCAGCCTCACACCCTTCATTTATAGACTATCAGTAATGAGACTCATCCCTCAGGGGTTCTTCATTGAGAGGTTTAGTGATTATTGAAGCAATGAGTTTAAAGTTCTTGTCACGATGATTGATACAAAGAATGTATTCAGTAGATGTTGGATATTCATTAGGTCATTGCTGTTTTTCAATGTTATGAGTGTCAAAGACTGTCCAGTTTTGTTTCACTTTTTTTTTGTTGTTGTTGTTCTTGAGTGGAGAGTTACTGTGTGTCCTGTTCTCCACTGGCATATGTCAGACCATCAAACTAGGTTGTGGGAAGTGGCTTCTGGGCAGAAGCAAGGTCAGTACTACTTAGGCCAGCCTATGAAACCATCACATGTGATTTTGGGGCTCTCTCTGTCTCTTCCGCCACATGTTGCTTTTATTACTGGCTGTTATGATAAAACAGAGGACATTAAGGCATGCAGTGAAAGCTGTGGAAGGAGCCCGTGTCCCTGGATGGCAGTATGGACACCAGCACCTTTTGAGTTCAATCTGCCCAGTGCGACTTCATCTAGAAATAAATACAATGTAGTGAAATCACTGCGGTTTCTGAGTTAATGTGTCTAGCACCTACTTTTACCTTGTGATACAGCATGTGGCAATAGTCTAAAGGTTCATGTATGAAAACGTTCCTCAGCTGTGGACAAAGTTGTCTATGAAGAAATACATGCACAATCAGTACATGGTGAAATGGGAGGAGGGAAAGCTGATGTGGTATCATGTAAATAAATAGAGTCCAGATTCATCCAGGTCTGAGGCAGAGACAGTGATACAACCACACTGGAAGCGTTTGAAGCCTTCAGCTCTTGAACAAACTGCGCTAGCTCACTGTTATGCAGCAAACACAATAATGGGGACAGTCTGTCTCCTGTAGTACTAAGGACATGCTTGAAGGCCCTGGCTCCTTATGTTTGACTTCTGTATATAACTCTGCATAGAAACTAGATCCAATCAGACACCTTCCATTTTGTTTCCTGTCAAAGATGGAGATATTCTTCCTTGTTTGGCCTAAGGCAATTTAAATGGATTATCTGATGGAAAAAAGCCAAGGAGAAAATAAGTAGGGAGTTGAATTAACGTGTGGGAAGTTAGGGCTGGGAACACGTGGTTAGAATGCTCCTGTCCAGGGTTAGAAGAATGATTTTTCCCAGTCCCATTGGCCTTCAGTGCTTGAGGTACATAGCAAAAAGACTTCTGAGCATTAGTACTAGGTAAGAGGGTATAGGGTAGGTGAAAGACAGGGGTGTACGAGGGGTAAGATGGAAGAAATTAAGTTCCCGAAACTGAACTTCTGATGTGAGGAGAGAAAGAACGCCGAGAAGGAGCAGCTCATTGGTGGCTAATCTTCATAGCACCTGAGCTGGAGAGAGGCATCTGAAGAAGGCACTTGGAGGTTTCTCTTCCCAGTCACTTATGTAACTCAAGAGATTTCAGATTCCAAAGAGTCTGATTTCTACACTGCTGCCAGCATGACTCAACCTCTCCACTGACCTTAATGGGCATTTTAAGCACCCTAACTTATTTCCAGCCATCAGGATTGTTTTCAAACCACTTGTTTAGTTCAGAGATGACTTGCCCACTTAGAATTTGCTTCAAGTTAAAGGGCAAAGCAATAACAGTTTCTCTGTAGTCTGTTGCTGTGAGCCATGGTGAGGAGTCTGTGTTTGTAGCTCTGATGGGGCTTTATAGTTTATATACCTGGTGTCTAGAAGGATAGCAGGGACACTATGTCTGTGATCAGACTGACACATGCTTTTGAAACCAAGTGAACCCCAGGAACCTGGAAATCACAAATTAGACCCCATGTACACAACCCAGACTTAGAGAGATGGATCCTTTTCCCTGATTAGTCTGACAGTTAATTCTAGTTTCTGTCTCTAGGCACCTCTTATAGTTTCTTGCACAAATTTCTTATCTTCTCCTTCTCCTGTCTATCCATCCATTCAGCCAGTGACTTTCCTTAGCTTCTGCTATGTGCCAGGCACTCTCTAGGTGCCAGGAATGCTCAATATACTGTCACAGAGCTGGTGGATCCTCACAGCCACCCACCTCTCTTTGTCTTTCCTTCCCATTCATTCACCTACCATCACTTTCCCTGTCTCACTTCTGCACTGCCCCCTGCAAGACTGTCGCCATCAGATCAGCAGCCCTTTGTAGTTCTCACCGTCATTTGGACATATACAGTTCCTATATGCATTATACCAAGTAGTTGATTTTAGAATGATCTCAGGGCTTAACTACTAGGACTGGAGGCAGAGATGCTGCAGTAGTAGATGGTTGATCATAATTTCATATATAAGGTACGTACCAAGGTATTAAGAGATTGAAAGTGGATACTCACAAGACTTCATGGCAATCATAGCTGGAAAGTGTTATTTTAACTTTGGCACAGTAGCTGTGCCTTAATCTACTGCTATCTCAGCCAACACTTGCAACTCTGTAGTTATCAGCCTCTTCTCCAGCAGTGGCCTGGCCAGTCAGGCCACAGCCTGGCGAGAATTGAGAATTCTGCACCCACAGGCACCAGCCCTGTCACTGCTCCTAAAGGTAACTTTAATTAAATCTCTGTCATTGCAATTATGAATAAGATTTGTGATTCTGAACTCTGCAAGCTCAGAGAGGCTGAGTAGCAATTAGCTAACCCTCTCTCCTTGCTGGCATCCACAGAAGACCCCTGCTTTGGCTTTGCCAAATCACAAAAACCTGTGCCACTCCAGGCGCCACCCTTCTACTTACTGTGTGTCTATCTCTCCTGGATACCCTCTAGTGCTCCATGATTGCTTTCTGTCAACTAGTTGCTAATGCAGCCTCCTGACCCAAGGTTAATTTTATTTAATTAATGCAAATGCAAACTCTGGATTCACAGTGTGATCCCCCAACATGAAAGAACCTTACAAGTTATCCCATCTAAGTTTTAGGAACCAGAATTCTTCTCAGCTACCTTTGTTCAATCAAGACCAAGCTTCTGCTTTAAAGTTTTCAGGGGTAGGGCATTCACACAGCAACACATTTATGGACTTCTGTAACAACTATATGGCTCTTCCACATACCATATATTGCCTATATCAAACTTTGTATAATTTTCTATGATGGTGTTCCTCATTACCTCATCACGTTTAGAAGCCCCCAGTTATATTCTTAGGGATATTTTAATTTGAAAATATCCATTTTTTACCTTTATTAGTCTAAACATGAAGAAGAATTTATTTGGAAGGATACACAGTTCTCTTATGGAGCCAGAGTTGTCCTCCTCCCTGGCTCCCCTATTCTTGCAGAGAACTGATTGCTATGATCACTTCCCTCTTTCTTGTAGAGAACTGATTGTTTTCCCCACTTCTTTCAAAGAACGGTGATTGCTTTGGTGGGTTCAAGGTCTCCTCTTAGAGAGAGACATCTACTGTGTCTGTAGGCTAAGTCATGAACGAAGGTGGCCTTTCTACCAGGATATGGGTAAAGGGGGACAAAAAGGAGCAATATAAAGATAAGCACATAGAGTAGGCAGGTCTACATAGATGTTCTACAAATATCATGTAAGTATTTGGCTACTAAGTCATCTCACAAGGCTAGCCTCCTCCAATGCATGTAACATTTCCAAGATGATACAGTTTCTTCTTCTCTTACTCATTTAAATTTTGCCATAAGAGTATGCTGCCCTAATATCCCCTCCGAGCTGATGAATGTAGAGTTAAGGTCACCTCAGCAGAAATTAGAGGACTTTTTGAGGTCATTTACCATAGATTTTTTACAACTTCACCTGCTCTGGAAGTTCCATTAGTAGTAGGAGTTATGACTCCACGGAAATTTTTCTATATAGAGATTTCATGATGACTCAATAAGAACATTAGCCAACCATGAGTGGATTCCCAAACCAAGGTGAAATCCTATTAATAATCTAACTAGAAGAATTTGTCCAGAAAATATTGATCTATTACTTAAATCAGATTTAGAGATAGACTGTCCCTTTTAGTAATTAAAATTCATGAGCTACAAATGGTAAATGCATTTAGCCAATATTTTTCTTTGTCTGTTACATATCTCATATGTATTAGTGCTTAAATGGTACTCAAACATCATATTACACTTTTAACTGGTTTAAATTTTATTATTTCTTAAATAGCAATCATCTTCACCATTGTGCCATCTTATTTAATTCAATAAATAATTTTTCAGATCCAACTAAGAGTATGTTTGTATAAATGACATTGTACTAGGTGCCAGGTCTGTGGAAGTGAATATGACTTGAATTTCAGGAACTGTTATTCAGTGATTTGTCCACATATGCACACTCTCTAG